>NW_025400995.1:4456812-4459308 GCF_015345945.1 Tribolium madens | reverse complement strand
AATATTTTAAAATACTAAATTAGTTTTTGGTATATTTATTCAATGAAAATTAAATGTTTATCAATTTTATTGATTATGTGACTTAAAGTGTGTTTAAAAAGTAATTTCTAAAATAAACTTTGACAAAATATTAACTGATTTGCATCAACTACTCCTTTAAAAGTGACAATATATGTATTTAAATTCTCCAATTTAAATTTGTTATGGCACCGTTTACAAAAAATTAGATACTATATAGAGTAGCTTTTTAACCCGACGCATCCACCATTTTACAAAAGATTTTTTTTTTAATATTAAAGGTATGTTTATAGTTTATGTTAATTTTACAGAATTCTGAAAACAATAGATCATTTTAGCAATTTTTCGTTAAATATTTAATAACAAATAGTTACTTACCTTTTTACTCTTTACTATGTAAGTATATCAACTTTAGTTAATTTTACATTTTCTTGTTCCGTGTTCAAAATTTTGAAGAATTAATGAGTAAAAAGCTGTTCGAGAAAACTGCGTGAACGTTTGAAGATTGTATTTTAGGCAGATGATCTTCAAACTTTATCCGGTAATATATAACATATAATAAAAGTTTTATTGATTCCCTTCGTCTTCCATTTGTACCTTAGTACGGTAAAGCTTTCAATATCAGCGAGTGTATTGATATTTCATTTGCTTTGTTTCCGTGCTCTTTGCGAATGATTCACAAACGCCACAGATGGCCCTTCGACTACTTGCGCATAACAAGTAGGGTTGACATATGTCTCACAGGTGGGATGGGTGAAGGCAGACACCAAGGCAATTCAAGCGATCCACGACCATGTGATCACACACAACCCCCGAGTATCGGTGTCTCATAACGACCACACCACATGGAATCTCCACATCAAGAACGTGCAAGAGGAGGACAGAGGACAATACATGTGTCAGATTAACACTGATCCCATGAAAAGTCAGGTAGGTTTAGCGGCGCATATGTCAAGTTTTTAAAGTTTAACTGGAACTATTGCCAACCGCTTTTTATCCTGATACTCAAATTAACCATTGCTGACATGAATTTCACGACGAACAAGAAGCCAGATGCTTCTTATTGTGGTAACAAACTTCATGAAACATGCGCTGTTATTTATTTAATATGTAAAGACAAACTGATGAGAACTTCAATTTGTTTAATTTTAATTAATTAACACTTTTTTTAGTTTACAAATAGAACAGACACGCTAGTAAAAACATATATTTAAACTAATTTTGTATGTGCCTAAAATTAAGTCAAATTGATGATAATTGCATTCATGTGATAAATTAAAACCTAATTAACGTTATCATAAAATATTTGCTTTTAGTATTTGGTTATACAGATCTTTTCATCTGTCACACACACACGTACACAAACACTGTATGTAAAAGAGCTGATAAATTTTTACAAATATGTTAAATATTACCAACTCAATGCAATGCAATTTTATTAACAAACGTAATTTTTCCCTTACAATTAAAATCACTAACTGGGAAAAAATACCACAATATGAATATTAACTTTCGTAAAACTGGACAAGCTAAACTTTTGCTACTTAAAATTTAAACGTAAGCTATTTTTGGACAACGTTTATAAGCTTTAAAATTTCCTTAAATTTATAGTTTTTGCGGAATAAAATTTTCAACAATTAATTTAATAACACCCACAGTTTATTAGAAATTCACAT
The DNA here is from genome assembly GCF_015345945.1 of Tribolium madens. NCBI lineage: Eukaryota > Metazoa > Arthropoda > Insecta > Coleoptera > Tenebrionidae > Tribolium > Tribolium madens. Next base: position 4,457,614 of record NW_025400995.1, on the reverse strand, counting down.
ATTTTAATTATAAATCCCATAATGTAGTACGTACTTGTTTATACACTTCTCTTGTGTGAAATGAATTTAATTAACTTTTTTTCCACACTCGTGTTGGTACATTTTTATAAAAAACAAAACACAAAATTTTAATGGACATAAAATTTAGAGCTTATACAGACGTTGAGTTTATAGTGTTTCAAATTCTAATGTACTTGCAACACTGTTATCATTATCTTAAGCATAATTAGTTACATTGTATTATAATACGCTTGGTCATATAGTAACCCAAAGGGAGTGTAAAATACAGTATCAAACTTTCTAGGTCAATGGAAGAATAAATTGTTGCTAAGTTTCACTAAAACATTTTTTTAGTTTTAGAAATAATTAACGGTTGGTTGAATGACATTTTGGCAATTGATAAGTTTGTTTAACAAACCTGAAACTAATTTAGTAATTTTCCTGACAAGCTTGTTAATCTCATAAAACAAAAGGAAAGAGTCAAATATGTCATTTTTGCTGAAAATAATAAGACCGCACTCTAAAAACATCTCAAATAAAATATTATTCCATTCTAATCATGCCACCATTGTCGAACAAAAGTAAAATTAAAGATAAGGACTCAAAACAAAGCGTTAACGATTTTAATAACAAACCAACCTTCAAAAGTCTTACAAAATTAGAGGACAAATGACTGATAACAGAACGAAAAATGTCGCTTTGAGCCTACGTTTAACCAAATACAGTAATGTTTGCTTTTTATTACTAAAACATTATCAAAGAAGATGTCTCTCAAAATTCATGACGTTATAAATTTAATATA
>NW_025400995.1:4213925-4456737 GCF_015345945.1 Tribolium madens | reverse complement strand
AGTTATATAAAACTTATTTTAAATTCATGTATAATGTAAATTCTTATCAATATGAACTTGAAGAAACTCACTGATTTTGCTATTTTACGTCTTACCATTAGCTTAGTAATATTATTCTTACGACTTTCCAAGGTAATTTTGACTAATATGGAATTATTTTCAGAAACTTTCAGCTGGTACATAACAAACATACATTAAGTTTACAACTCCATAAAATCTTCAAAATTATACAAATGTTACCCGGTCATGGCAAACCTAATCCGAGAATGTTGAAATACTAGAATTGATATTAGTGTTTTTGTAATTTAGGCTACTAAAATAACAGTTTTTCACCTGTTTTGCATGTTTTCAGCAGAACCAACCCGCTCAAGTAAACTATGGACTCTAGAAGAAAATGTCAAGTGTAGCCTTATTTTTGTATCATACTGTGATTTATTTTAAATATTTATCGTTCTATAATTAATAATTTTTTTAATAAATTTTGATATTACATTTTTTCACGACTTTGAACATTTAAACAAGATATAGTAACAACATAATTTTAATTAAGTTTAAAGTAATAAACATCAAGTCTTCTACAAAGATGAAGAGAGTTTGAACCGTCATCGCTTCATTCACTTTTGGATAAGCACAAAACTTTTGGTAAATATTACTTAAAAATGTTTGTTTTTGTTTTAAATAATTTTTATTCTTGTTTACTTTGTCAAACTTATAACACAATGCGACAAAAAAGTCATGTCGTGACACCTTGACAAGTTTTATATCATTTTGTTCGTCTCAGTAAGACAAATCAAATGCACTAAAAAAAAATTCAAAAAGTCCCCACACTTTGAACTAAATATTTTTTTCCTAATTTAAATGAATTTAAAATACTCTAACTTTAAAAAATTATTACTCAATAACTATTAGGCCGATTTCCTTCAAATAAATACCATTTTAAAGGGATGGACTTGCCCTTTAGAATGATATGCAATTTGAAATTGAATATTGGCTAACTTTCGAAGTAATCTAAGAATAACCCTACGAGTATTTTTTTTTCTTTGTCACCATCATGTAGAGCATCTTTTTATTACTAAGAATCCAAATTTTTTAAATAATATACCGAGTAGTTTTTAAGATATGATTGTTTGAAGTTAAGGTTTGCTATTCAGGTATTGCGCCATATAGGAGAAATGCATGTTAAACTTAAAATTGCATCTTTATAAATGTATTTGTTTTAAGACTCTTCTTTTGCTTAAAAATGGTCAATTGCACCATCTTTGTTCTAATTAGAATAAACAACAACTGTTTCTTTACTTAAAACAAACAAAGAGTACCTGCGTACTAATTAAAGCAAATAAAGAGTTTTTTTGTTGTAAAAATGACCACTGATCATTGAGCAAAGAGGATCTAGAATTTTAAGGTACGAGCTTTAAATATAACGGCAAATCTTTTTTAAATAAAATCACTTTCCGTTCAGATTTCGACTTGTTCACTTTGTTCTTGCTTTCTGAACTTTTTTTGAAAATGTTCTGGCAAATGCTTTCTCATCACTTTCAAGTGACGTTAAATGCAATAAGTCACCTGATTTATTTTGTTGGTACATTCTACGATTAGCTTCAGTTAGCTTGTAGTCAGTAGTCGTTGTGATAACATTGTCGTAACAGTAGTCGTTGTGATACATTCTACGATTAGCTTCAGTTAGCTTGTAGTCAGTAGTCGTTGTGATAACAGTTGCACACGAAGCAACTGACTTATTGCATTCAACATCAGTAGAAAGTGATGATAAAGCATTTGCTCAAAACATTTTAAAAAAAAGTTCAGAAAGCTCGAACAAAGTGAACAAGTTGGAATCTGAATGGAAAGTGATTTAATTTGAAAAGGATTTGTTCTTATATATAAAGCTACTGCTTTAAACTTCTAAATCCTTTTTGCTCAATGATCAATGATCATTTTTGCAACAAAAAAAACTCTTTATTTGGTTTTATTAATACGCAGGTACTCTTTGTTTGTTTTAAGTAAAGAAACAGTTTTTGTTTATTCTAATTAGAACAAAGAACATGCAATTGACCATTTTTAAGCAAAAGAAGAGTCTTAAAACAAATACTTTTATAGAAATGCAATTTTAAGTAAGATTAACATGCATTTCTCCTATATGGCGCAATACCTGAATAGCAAACCTTAACTTCAAAAAATCATATCTTAAAAACTACCCCGTATACTATTTTAAAAATTTGGATTCTTATTAATAAAAAGATGCTCTACATGATGGTGACGAAGAAAAAAACATTTTCTCGTAGGGTTTTTCTTAGATTACTTCGATTTACTTCGAACTTCTTCGAACACTGTTGCATATCATTCTAAAGGGCAAGTCCATCCCTTTAAAATGGTCTTTATTTGAAGAAAATCGACCTAATAGTTTTTGAGTAATAATTTTTTAAAGTTTAAGTATTTTAAATTCATTTAAATTAGAAAAAAATTATGTAGTTCAAAGTGTGTGGACTTTTTGAAATTTATTTAGTGCATTTGATTTCTCTTACTGAGACGAACAAAATGATATAAAATTTATCAAGTTGTCACGACATGACTTTTCTTTGTCGCCTTGTGTAATCGGTGATAACTATCCCGGCGCATGCACCATTTGTACACTGATAGGTTTTTGTATTTTAATTTTCTAATAACAAGTGTTTACTGTTTTGCTTTTTATTATTTTTTTTGTTTAATGCAAGAGAAACCAAACACTTCATTACTACCCAGTTCAACAATGAATCTTTTAAGATACTCGAGATTAATCAACGTTTACTCTACGCCTCATTCTACCACTACAAATGGTTTTAATAAAATCGATACAAATCATAATAATGGCTATAATAAAATTTATTCAAAACCTACTAAAACTTTAGATTTCAATTTTTATTTAGTTGTTTCACACTTGCAAAGAAAAATGCATTGTATTGCCAAAAAGTTAAATGAGAAGAGCTAATAAATAAGCTTCATTATAAGTTAGCTAAGGAAGCGTTTCAAGTTTCCATGTGTGTTGAGTATGTGTTCGCCGTATAAGTTCTATGTTTAATGAAAGGGATGAGACGATGGAGACCCGACACCCAAGCCAATCAGTGGCAGTGACCACCAAACTCTCTCAATCAACGCAGGACTATAAATTAACTTAGTACCTACATCTATTATTATAGCTCATTGCAGAAAAGCCGTCTTTTGTCACATATTTTATCACTTGTTTTTGGATGGCTTCATTTGTTAATTACGTCTAACAATAGGTTTTACATAAAATCGCATTACCTGATAATAAATTAATATGCACATTATTTACGCGTTTATAAATACATTTCTACCCTAAATTAAATTTCGATTTTATAAATCACAATGAATTTGAAACTAATGAACCGCTATCACATAGCACGCTACTTACTCCTGTTTTAACGGTACTGAATAAAAGCTTAGAGTGACAAAAAGCCCCTGACACCGTGTTACGGCACTAACTGTCATTGCTTAACTCACCCGTTTGAAAGGCTTATTTTAAATAATGGAATTTTGCTTGAAAGTGCACCAACAAGGTGTTTTACTGATAAGTTTACATCACTAAACATCAACGCATAATCGCCAATTGAAAGTTGAACAATTGATTTTAAACCGGTTTGAAACTCGTTTTGAAAACCAGGCGAATCAGAGCGCTTAACCAGTTCAGTTAAAGTAACCGATAAAAACCGATTTAATTAATCACCATTAAGATATTTTTTTAAACAAGGTGTTTATATTAATTTACCTAAAAATACCGTCTTGTATTTTTAGAATATGTTACAGACGTATCTCGTATTCATTACAACTTGTGTAACAACATAAATTCGGGATGAAAATTTGTGCGTCTCGCAGGTGCTGTTTCTCATAGAGAAATGCAAAACCACGTTTTTGTCCGTTTGCAGATTGTATTAAAAGAAAATACCGAAGCGGATATTCAACAAAATGTTCATCATCCAAGTTATGGTTTTAGATGTGAGACTTAATTGTACCCCCCATGAGGGCAAAATAAAACGGTTTTTTCATATTTTCATGTTTAATTGTATTTTTTATCTTTCTAAACTGGTTAAAAGAAGAAAAGTTTTAGGTTTCAGCGAGAGAAGCATTTCTTGTGTTGCAAATCACATTTAGTGAATATAATAAATGTCGTAGTTAACATTATCTCCTTGTAGTGAGTTACTTAACATGTTTTTAGATGCTAATGCATTTAAGAATTTGGCGTGAAGAGAATATTTGAATAATGAGACCCAACACAAAAAGGTAGAGTATTATAACTCATTCCGCTACCCTACTCTACTTACCAAAGTAAACTACTCAAACAAAAGCCCTTCGCACAAGAAAAATTTACCCTAATAATGTACGCCCAAAGGATACGTTAATTTTTTATAATTAAGGCTTAACCTTTTTATTTGCACCACCCATCATTTTTAATATTTTCTTTCCCTGCATTCACAACTTTTTGCTATCACACAGAGAAACGATCCCTTGCGCTAATTCATTACTAAATTATGCTATATAAAGAGGACATGTTAACATAAAAATTAGACATTGACGCTAACTTAATCTTATTGATCGACGCGAAAAACTAATTTTCACTCAAGCACCGTATTTCCGCAAAAAATACTTAACCAGTTTAACACCCTGATCGAAGCGTCACTGCTTTTGTATAATTAAAAACTATTTTTGCTTAACCTCTGAAACTTCAAAAACTTTTAAATAATAATTCCACAGTGTGTATAATACTTGCAGGGTTTTATTTAACATAATTTGAGTCGTAAACTTTATCATGTCAGGCAGTACAGTGGCTAGGAGCCACTTACGTTTCAGTGGAGACAAATGGCCGTGCAAGTTATCTCAGACTTGTAAAAGTTTTCCATATTGCATTTAAACAGTTGATTTGGTTTAATGTGGTGTAAGTGTATTTGAGTTTGGCAAAATAACAATTTCATTCGAAATTTATAATGTGAAAAGTCGTGAAAAAGTGGTAGAGTTAGGGGAATATAATTCGTTGCTGTAAAAATGTAAGAGTATCAAGTGTTATAGCTGGGCTTTCTGGACGTTGTCGTTCCTCCCGATTTCATTCCCGAGGAAACTTCCGGAGACGTAATGGTACCCGAAGGTGGGACCGTAAAGTTGACTTGTCGAGCACGGGGCCATCCAGAACCACATGTACAATGGCGACGGGAAGATGGTAGCGATATTATAATAAGAGAGCCCACGGGAGCTCGCACTAAAGGTAAAATCTTACTTGATTTCTTTATTATCAAATCCGAGCTAAATAAGTCCGTTGATCCGGTAATATTGAATTCTTCGAGCTACTTTTATGAGCTTGGGAGTTAATATAAAAAGCTTAAAAGTTGTGACAAATCTTTTCCGACTTTGTATGATGAACGATGTATGAAATAATTGTTTTGAGCAATAGTTACAATTAATTATCAACTGTGGCAACTTTTAAAATCAAAAAGCTAATCGTGCAAGCTTTGAAAATAATAACACGTGTGGAGTGGCTGTATTTGTTCATATTAACCGATCGACATGTTATTGCTCAAAGCTATTGCGCTCCTGAGAATACTCAAGATCCCTTTTTTGAATCTTACAATACCTATTATTGTGCCACCCTAAGTATATTGCTTGGGTAAGATCAATGAAAGCGGCCTCAAGCAGCACCGATATCGAACGTGAAGGTGATTGTTAAAAGGAAAATGTGACTATTTCTTTTCAAAGCTGCGGTCATCTTTGTGTTTATATAGTATACAGAAACAAGTTTTTTCCTAGAAAATATTACGACTTGCTTGATAAGAACCAGTAGTTTTTCCCTTTCGAATCAACTACATTGTGCCCCACAAAGTAATGCATGCCCCTAGGCTGCTTATGAAAAATACGCATGTACGGGAAATCGTTAGTGTGATAAATTGCTTCTACCAAAATGACTGCAAATGTATCATGAGTGATTTTTGTGTAACCCGAATACTGAAACTGTGACATTTTCAAGGTAAATTTTACATTCGTTTTATGGTCCGCGATTTCGCAATCTTCAAGTGTTAGCAGAATTACAGATGCGAGTGCTGGAATCGTAAAGAAGATGAGCGCTTTCGGACTACTGATAACCGTGAGATACAAGCTGGAACAATGTCAATGCCCAATTTGTCACATCGCATCTACAGCTTGTAAAATTCAAGGATGATCGCCCGAATGTTACGGACGACTAACCGAGCTTGATATTGAAAGCCACTTTTACGAAAGCCCACTGTACTGTATGTATTTCAGTTTCCTCCTATCAAGGCGAAGTGTTACTTCTTGTGAAGATATCACGTTCCGAAATGGGCGCATATATGTGCATAGCTTCAAACGGAGTTCCTCCGACCGTTAGCAAGAGGATTATGGTCAATGTAAATTGTAAGTATCTCGTTTGCAGACTGATATTCCTTTATTATACCACAATTTCAACTATTAAACACTTTCAAACAAATCGTTATTTTTGCATGGCTAATGTTACTTTTTTACATTTTACAATTTTAATGAAATTATTTTTTAAAAAGCAAAAAAAAATTTGAAAACTAAGTTCACAGTAAATATGTTGCAGCACAAGTAGGTGTAAAACAATTGACTTGTTGAAGTTTTGCTCACCTAATATTTGCCAGACTGTAATTGCACATGCATATAATACCATATTGATCCTTGGTGCTCAATGAGGAAACTCAACAAATGGATATCATTGTTGCTGACATGCAATAATAAACTTACTACTATATTAGTTTATAAATGAGATCATACTTATTGATTTATATGTAATTTGAATTGTAAAATAAAGAAACTTTTGAAACGTTTAAATGAGTACATTAACAAATTATGAAAGTAAATATTTGCAAATGCTTTGCATATTTGGGGTCCATGTAAAATCCCATGTCATAATGCTGAAAATATTTAATACACTGATCAGAAACTAATGAGTTCATATATAAAAAAAAACGTTTGGCAAAAGTAGCCGTATTAGTGTATTAAATTAAAGATAAAATATTTGTAAAATGTAGTATTGATTATTCTCTCAAGAATTTAAAGAATGAATGTTTCATCCGATTTTGCTTTTATTGCGTTCAAAGCTCCCCAAGGTTAAAATTTAGGATCATTTTTTGTATTAAGTAAAAAATTCTTTTTGAATAAAATGCAGTGAGGCTGTCTGGTTTGAATACTGCAATCAGAACACATGTCAGCGTGTTGTTGTGTTAACATTTCTAATTGTTCCAGTCCACCCGGTAATACAAGTACCGAATCAATTGGTGGGAGCGCCATTGGGAACTGATGTGACATTAGAGTGTTATGTAGAGGCTTCCCCTAAATCCATCAACTACTGGGTGCGAGATACCGGTACGTCTAACTTCATTTCTAACTTGCTAACTAGTCGCTACTTCTCACCGTGCTAAACTAAGTTAATTATTTAAATATATGCCACTTATAAGTTAGAACGCATGATATACAGTCGCACAATAAAACAATTTCATTCGCCGTAATACCAATTTCATTTCGGCGCAGATTTACGGAGTAGGGAAATTCGGTTTGTTAGTGCATGCTGATGAAAAAATGGAGCTAGATGCAGTTGAAGTCGGGCATTTACGAGTGATAAATGACTTCTTAGTCGGAATTTATAAATCCCGTCAAGAGAATTCAGCATAAGATCAATTACCGAAATTAAGGGTTTGATGCGTAACCGACAACAGCGAAACGGTCATATCGCAAGCATCAGCCCGGACGTGACGCATTAAGAATTAACAGGATAGAATTAAGTAGCAGTTTCATTAATCATGTGCAGGAAGCTAAAGCTCAGCATATCCAGTCCCATTATCAGTTTAGTACAGGCCACTCCTGTCCAGAATCTATCAACCGTCTTTATCACGGGTCATCTTTGTAATGGACTGAACGTCAAATGTCATTTTACAGGTGAGATGGTGATTCCAAGCCATAAATACGACGTTCAATTTGTCAGCAAGTCACTATTTGAAGTGCGAATGACCGTAATTGTACGGAACTTTCAAAAAGAAGACGCCGGATCCTATCGCTGCATCGCTAAAAACTCACTTGGAGAAGTAGAGAGCAACATTCGCCTCTACGGTAAGTCAAACAAAATATGATTAATTTCAACCCTCATTTGCAAGGCTCAAATTGACAATGCACTATTTAAATAACGTCCCTTTAGTTTACTATTGTAAATCTTCTTGTAACATGACTCTCGAGCGAGCTTTTTGTGTATTTCACACACACTACAAATGCGAGATTTTCTAACTTAATTAATAGGGGTTTACAGTCATGTGTTAGTTGTTTCAAACACAATAAATGTTTGCGATTTATAAAACAACGAAGAAAAAAACAACTTGACTGATAACAACATAAACAACTTTTACAGTCAAAGCGATTACGACATATTTCAATTATACACCAATAATAATTGGTGAAGCTGGTAATCTGCGCGCCAGTTAGATAATCCCTAAATTAACTCAACCGATTTTACTAAATTAACCACTATCCAAACTACAAGGATGTTTGATTCAAACATTTAAAAGAAAAGCTTGGCATTTTATTTTTTGGCGTTGTTTAATTAAAATAAATTATTTATGGCAACGTTTGAACGTAATAACAAACAGTGTTTCTCATTTAGCAACGTAAATAATAGTCAAATTGAAGTAAAGTAGTTATGCGAAACCTTTCGACTGCCAAAGTATGACCAAAGTGAGTTAGTATAATTCTATGCAGCACTAATCTGTTTTAGAAGTATAATTGCGTTTACTTAATTGTTTGTAATTAGAAAATGGCTTGAGGTAGACGTCAATTTTAAATTCATTAGAAAGTCTAATACTGTATCGTTTTTATACTGTTGAAAAGTTTCTCAGTTAATTAATTATCATTAGCAGTTAGGTTTGGTAAGTGTTGATTGGTAAGTCAGGGTGTGCCGGTGAGTTGATGTTTTTTAGTTTTTTGTTTGATTATGCGAGAGTACTTTTCGATGTAGTTAGGTGGTGATTGATTATCCGGGGGTGTTGCAGAAATTGCAGGCCCGACCCGAGTGTCCAGTCTCTCGATGGACGAGGAAGACTATAACGAGCAGTTCGGGTCTGCTGAGCGTGAACAGGACGAAGAATTGTCGAACAGTGTGCTTGAACGAGGCCGGCCAATGTCCCACACCACTCCTGGTACCCTACGGGGTACTCTGACAAACACACATGAGAACCAGGTTCCCGTCGACCCGGCGCCGAGCTGCTCCTCCAAGCTGGTCCCCATGTTGTCGTCGCTTCTGCTGCTCCTCCTTAGGATATGACGACCCGCTGTTCCCGACGCATTTATGTAGTGACAATAATGTTTCATTCCTTTGTTCCCAATTATTGACTGTTTTTATTTCAAAACCCAGTTTCATGTGTGGTTTTGATTGTATAGTCTACTTCATGTATGGTAAACTAAACGTAGCTGGGCCACCACCGTGGCACCGGGAGACCATACAGTATGTTGCCTTATAATATATGTCAAATAACTTAGATTCGTAAGACATTTTAGGCAGTCAAGTTTTACGAAAATATCATATAAATATGTTAAACCAGTTGTTTGCTGAAATGTACTAATTATTATATGTTATTCTGGGATTTAAGTCATGCAAATAAATACTATAAGTCCTCGTATATTCCTTGATAAGTGGTTGTAATTTTATGCCAATTTACACGTTACACTAAGCTCCAGTCCATCCATCTGTCTAGACTTTACTACAGCTATTTAGACAAATGACTGCTAATTGAGAAAGCTCCATTGCGTGAAACTCTAAATTCTATAATTTACACAGTCCGACAAATGATCTCGCATATTTTCCCAACAGCACAGACGACTTGTATAATCTCACTTCAAAATTACAATACCATAATCCCACTATTGGTTTTAGCTCTTCATCGATTTATTTTCGATTAACCATCTGGGAAACACCGAAAAGAACAAAGCTTCTCCCAGTGGGGCCGTAAGACAATACTCCCTGTCGATAGATATATCCGTAGTAACGTAACTTTATTTTGACGTATCTCTTTTTCATAAACTCAGTGTGTATCAAATGCAAATATATATATATATACTTACTTATCTCATGGTGGGAGGGCCATTCTTGATTGGGTTGGTTTATGGCGTGACTGGAAAGCATAGTTGTTATCAATAGGGTCGTGAAAGATTGGGAAGTAAGTAACGACGAAAACATCACATTTTGAAGAATCTGTAATTGGCCAGGAAGATGGAATGACAGAAGAACGGAACATGGACAATGAGCCCGGTTTGGGCGTGCATAATGCGGCGTATATCAAGATGACAATTCCCGCTTTTCAACTCGCCATATTTAATAGCGGCTCATTCATTGACGGAGAAAGTCCGTGACAATGCCGCGTGTCTCAATACATTAATCGTTAATCGGCAAACCTCGCTGGCTGCAGGGCCCCGAACAATAGCTCCGTGATCTATAAAGATGGGTCGTTCTTTACCAATTTCTCAGCTACATTTACTCCGAAATGTGTGCTGAATAGGACGTGTGACTGCGGCTAGCGGCCGTGCTGGCGGCTCTCCAGTATGATAACACCTGGGATCTGAACACTTTTCTGAATTCTCAACCAACCCCATAAATATATAAGATTCAGACCAATTTACCCACTATTTTCTTTACTCTAAAACAATAAATTCTTATTTTTACAACTGACAGCTTGGCCAAACATTTAAACTTGACGATCTAGCTTTTACACCAACGCTAATTTTATTAAAAGTTTCTCGACAACACAACGCACTACACGCACATTCTACCTAAAACTAACTCACTTTACAACATTCACCAGCTGAAATACCCACTTAAAACACAACCGAATCACGATCACAAACTTAGAATATCGATCCTCTTGTCAAAAAACACCGTCTGCAAACTTCGATACTACAAAAGGTAAGTGACCGTTCACTAAATAAATCTGTCAAAACCTCATTTTTTATTATAAAATAATATAATCAAACCAATAAGTTACAATAGACGGCAATGTACCTACATAAAAGCGTAAAATATAAACAGAGCACAGCTTTCAACGTTACTATTATTAATTAAATGTTCCAATAAAAAAGCTAGTGGCGGCACTCCACAAAAAAAAGTATGCATTTCAATAATTTTAATTTGAATACAGAGCAAATATGGCTTTTGAAATTTTGACAGCCAGCAGCATTCATAGACCCATTTTAGTATACAGAATGCGCCAGAACTCGCGCCCCAGAGAAAAATGCCATGTAAGGTACAATAACAGGAAGATGGAGAAAATTTAAAAAAATTCTATCCATACAAATTTCGAAGTTATGAGAGTTTAAATTTAGTTTTTTGACTATTTCTTTCTGTTGTAAAAATAATTTTCCAAGTTTTTTTACTACTGGCTATTAGAAGAGGAAAAAAGGAAGCTGCATACTAAATTGTAACTCTGTTCATTGTTATTGTTTCCATGTCCTGCTATCTTATTTTACTTAAAATTTTTCTTTGGGGCGCGAGTTCTGACACACCCTGTATTATCTATCACTTATCAATAAAATATATATTTAAAAAACTATCACTATGTAGATAATGTTACGTCTAGTTAAAACAACACATGTTCTTTTGAAATTTTTCCCCAATTTGCTGGTTAAAGGCGACAACGACCATAGCCGTCAATCTGAATAAAACTTTGTTCAAAAGTTGTCCTTTTAAGTCATCGAGCGTGTGTACACTGGTATTATAATATTGATCGATAATAAAAAATGAGACAGTGGAAGTGAAACAAACTTTGTGCCGCCAATAAATTTAATCTACCATTAAATGAATAAAGCTGCAGTACTAAGCAATCTCATGAAACAAATTCTTAGTTGGTGTTAATGTTATTATAATTAGCAATAATTTTGATAAAACAATAAAAACTCATCAAAATTCTGATAAAGGCGTATAAAGTTAACAAAGTTTGGGGCAACTTCTTTTATAATAAAAAAAATAAGTTTATCGGAAAATAGGGATCGTTGTCCTCTGTTCGATAAAAATAAACTACTGTGTAGAGTAGAGCGAGAGTAGGAAAGTGAATATTAGCGCTTTATCTGTCTGATTTGAACAGGGATGTGGTAGTTATTTTTTTGGCTTGACCTATTTTGACGCAATTGCATGCTGTGTACCACTTAACCTATGTCATACTTTTTACATTTTTTGTGATTACATTTTGTTGTGATAAAATATAAAAGGTTTTCACGTTTTAAAGACGCAAACCGAGATAAAGTTGCTCCGCTCTTTAACAATACGTGAACACATAATTTAAATTTAGTATTTGTTCAAAAGTCTGTTTTAATTAAATCGTGTTCATTTGTTTATAATTAACTATAAATAAAACGGTTTAAAAGTGATGCATTTTCATGAAACTCGTTAATTATATTAAATGAATGTATAAGAAGTCATAAATTATTAGTACTTTCATCAAAACAGCCCGGAAAATGTTCGCGTTTCATTAATTAAATTTATTTACCGCGTTAATCTCTATGATGTCCAGTTAATTTTCTTGGTTAATCCGTTAAGTTTTTTTATGGGGTTTTAACTGTTCTCAACTTTTTAGAGTAGTTCGTAATTTTGTCATCAATATTCAAAGTATTTTAAACCATTAGATAAAAGTCTGTAAAAAGCTTTGAAATAATTTGCGACAAAGAATGGTTTCGATACTAAAATACTAAAATAGCCCATAGGGCCTAAACGAAATGTCGCCAACTTACCATAGACAACTTTTAAAACTTTGCCATTGTTTTTAGCAATTTCCAAGCAATATTTCAAAAAGCACAATTACAATTTCCACTCATACATAAAAATAAAACAAGTTTTCATAAACAGAAAATAAATTAATCTTCGATGTGTATTTAAATCAAGCAAATGCAGACAAAATACAAGCACAATTATTTTCATTAAGCGCACGTTTAAATGTTTCCGACATTTCCGTAGCTATTTTCCCAGGTTAAACACAAATTAAATTGGATATCTTCTTTTATTTGTAAACACATATACGCAGAAACACCACTACTTCATTTGAATATTTAAAACCTGCTGATATAAAATCTCTACATGTAAAGTGTTTTACTTCACATCAAGAGAAAACTTTCTTTAAATTAAAACAAAACCTGTTCGTAACAAAATATTGACTGCTTTGTTAGCACCCATTGTTCTATATTTTAATGTAAGATAAATTCTATTTATTACAATTTCATTCGCTCATTGAAATGTTTTTAATTAACTATATATTATTCTAACTACTTGTTTAATAATGTTGCGTCTGATGTAATTGCTCGTTACATTTAGTATTACTTGTACCTAATTCTATATTGCTGATTAAGTAAAAAAGTAGCAATATTTTGTGTGAAGAATAAAAATATGAAACAATTCAGAGTTGTTAATTAAAGTGTCAATTGTCAAAAAACGAGAGAAATAATTAATTGAGTTATTATTTTGGCATGCGCATCGGAGTTAATGGTTTTCGGAAAGTCGTCTTATTTTAGTGACATTATAAAAAGGAAATAGAGGAGAGAAACGATTATAACCAAGCGTTTGATTAAGAATCAATCAGTTAAGAGTTATGTGGCATGACCGAATTTGGAACATTGCCAGAGTAAAAAGCTTTTTAATTGAGGAGAAGAGTGTTTAGAATTTATTCTGAAATCGCTGCGTTAAAATTATATTGACGTTGTAATTGCCGTTAAGTATTAAAGGATGATATTTAACTGTGTAGTTTATGCAGTGCGAGAAGTTAAGCACATTAATTCTTAAAATCAATACGGGATTGCAAGTAAGCAGAACTAGGAGATAAATTGGATGGCGCGACTTTTCTTAAAACAGATGAGACGAAGTTTGAAATTACGTTGGTACGATAAAGTGTGTCGTATAGGCAAATGACATTAATATTTATAAAATGATCAAATTTTCCTCGCTAATAAAGGTCTGTATAAAGTTTTAATGTTTCCTCCTCATCGCTGGTGCTGGTATCACGAAAATACAATTTTGTTTTGGTAAAAAGTTTACATTGTGTATCGTTCTTTGTGTGGTGCAATATCAAGGCTGAAGTAAGTACTTATTTCGTAATATTTTATATTTCTCGTGTAGCTACGCATTATAATATGCAGAATTCTTGGCTAAAAAAAGGATAAACAAATTTTTATAATGAAAGGAAGCTGAAGTATTAAATTTGGGTTTCAATTGTTTCGGAGACTAGTTTAAAAATAAATCTAGTTGCAGAGTTTAGCACGCAAATTGCTCGCTAAAAATAATTAAATTTATGTTGTAGTATTGTTCGAAATAAACGAGGTAGAAAACGGTATCCTCTACGACGTGCATATGTGGAAGAAAATTGCTTTCAGGTGGCGCTTATATAAAATATGATGGTGGCAAAGACGCCGGAGTGTCCACATAAGTTGCCTAATCTCACTACAGAAGCGAGTTGTTTGAGAATACAAACTCCGGAATTAGTAAAAGAAAAATTGCGACTTGTATTGTAAATGAACGTGAACAGCCCAGTTTTCTGTTTAGAGATGCATCTCGCGTGCGAGAGCTCTCCTCCAATCTCGAGAATATATACATACAAGCCTTGAGCAGTAAACACAATTAGCGTTTGTTTTCAACATTCTAATAAATCGGATTTGCACTCCTATTTTGCAGATAAATAACATGCCCCTAAATTTTGTTCTTTTTTATATCGTCATTAAAATCCTTTTGCCCGCAACCCTTACATCATAATCACAATAACTCTGTTGCATCTCCTTCGAAGCAGCCCCTCTCCCGCATACTCAATATCAGCAATATTTTATCAAATTTTACCTCAAAATAGGAAGTTTATATGAATAATGTTCTTAAATTAGCACCCTCGCGGAGATTGAGATAAGTTTTTATAACGCGCTGAGAAGCTTATACTTCAGAGCATTATGTAGACTGTTGTTGAGCCAAGTAGTGTCAACTAAGATAAATAATTTATCTAAATGCAGCCTGAATTAAATGATGTTTGCGTAGTTCAATTCATCAATTAATGCAACTTTTCCAACTTGTGAAAAATAAATAAAACTAGTAGGTAAATCAGTTGCAACTTAATTAATATTAGAATATTTTAGTAAATTATCAATTAACTCTCCCTTTTACTCTCAAATAATATCTGTCTCAATAAACTGAAACAAAACTTGTTAAACTTAGTTTGCATCTAAATAAACAGCGGACATCAACATATTGAGTTCACAGGAACTTTTTAGATTTAACCAAATTTAATACATGATGCAGAAACTTAGCTAACAGGCTAAACCTCAGAACCGTTACCACCTTTCAAATTTATGAGATCAACGTAACGACAAGGAAACCTAACTCTATTTAATTGACAAATCACATTCACAAATAGAAACTCAAACTTGCTTAATTTTTGCTCAAAATGAAACAGACCCAACCTTAACTCAAAGTTTTGTTTATTATTTACACCTCAGTTTGCAGTCAGTGAATGCAGTTTACGAAACATTAATTTCACCATTTTTGTAATTGTTCAGCTATCATTTTTTCCCAGCGCGATTATACCGAAACAACAAATCGAATTTTTAGTTCATATTTCATGCAATTACCTGAATAAATTTTCTTGTTTACTTTTAATTTATTTATAAAATACAATTGTACTTGCACAGTAAACTATGACATAAAGGTATAAAAAATAATAAATAATAGTATTATAAAGATATTTTCACAATGAATCAATTTAGAAGACATTTGGCAGCATATATATATATATATTTAGCAGACATTCCCATTAAGAGAGGGGAAAAAAGAGAGACAAATCGCCAAAAAATATCAATCTTGTAGTTGTTCAAAATGTTTCTTTATATGTGTAACATTTTTCTTACTGCAAGTTCACTTTTAACACATAAAATTTATTTTCATCCATTTTCAAGCTCTTTTTCACCCGTGGTAATATTTTAAAGCTGTAATATTAAGAAACGTGTTTCAAGATATGTTAAAAGTGTCAAAAATCATCAACTGCCTTTGGCTCGTTCCGATAACCGCTATTTATAACACATTATTCGAATAGATGGTATTTCGTTACGAGTTAAGTCTGAAATTAATTATAGTAATGCTGTATAACCCCTCAAATGCCTTTTGATAACATTAATAGAAAAAAATCTCATTTCATATATTTTAATAACATATATTGTGTATTTGTGTACGTCCGTTTTTTTTTCTGATTGCCTGAGAGAATATGTATCTAAATTTTTGATAAAAAATTTCTAGCCTGTTCCGTATTACAAAAGTTTGGAGACATCATCTGCAGTATATTTCTGTCCTGTCCAAACCGGTTTTAATCTGAACTTTTATTTTTAAGTTATACTTCCACAAAGACAAATTCTATCTATCTATCAATAGTTGTTTTCAAGTTGATTCAGAGATTTTAATAGTGTCTCATTAATATTTGTAACAAACCAAACAAGTCCAAATCTGTTTTAACTAATATTACACGTTCTAGATAATTGCAAATGAGATTACTAATGCGTTATTCAGTGAAAAGTAAATAGTTTCATATGTAAATAGATAAACGCTCTAAACTTGAAATGACACATACGTGTGTAAAGTAAACAAAAAATATTTGTAAATAAATCTTTAATAACAGCATACATGTACAGATTCAAACAACGTTTTAAGTACTATGCATAACCACAATACTGAATGGAACTAAAAAAAAACTACTGCAATCACGTAGCATTTTTCTTCTTACAGAGTTTTAGAATAAGAAGTTCGAGTGTCCAAGAAACTACCACTCCACCAGAAATTATATTTAAAATATGAATACAACTACTAAAATTGTGAGCTGAATCTTTGTAAGTGCCTGAAAAAAAGTTAACAAGTTTATTTACTTTAGTTTCAACTAACGCTAACTGGACTTATCCAAGTAATTGCTTTTGACTTTGATTATAAAGAACAAATTTCATGAGATATCATTTAGGTAAAGTTCAAGTTAATCAAAATCTGTAATCTCACAAAACAAAAACTTACCTAGCATTCTACCAATAGTTAATACAAATATTCCTTTGCACACCATATTAAGGCCCACAGCTGATGAAATCTGTCCCTCTTTAGAGTATTCGGCAATGACAAGATTTTGGTTAATAACTGTGGCAGCTCTAGCTAATCCACATATAGCAGAGAGTAAAATTAGCATGCTATATGTTGTCTGTATTGCCAATACTAAAACAAATATTTTTGTAGTTGCCACTAATTTTTGTAATAATGTTATTAAATCGGCAAAAACTTTATAGTCAAAAATTAGTTCATCGTAGAAATAGTATAATTATTCTGACTAGAAAGTTTAGCTCATAAAATATGTAAATAAATAAATCGTACTAGATCTACAAATAGCCAAAAGAAATGATCCTATGATAAAGATCATCCGATGGGTGATTTCCATTCGTTTCGTAATTAAAGGAACTATAACTCGTCCTATAAAATCCATAAATGATAGTACTGACATACAAGTAGACACATCGATGATAGTCATGTCAAGATCTTCTCTCAAAAATAGAGGAAAAAACGTACTAAACGATATACTGGTTGTATAGGCAAAAGAAAGGCCGATCATAATATGAACAAAAATTGGATCTAGTAAAATGTGAAGATCAAAAAGTTCGACGAGTTTTTGGTAGCAAGTTTGCGGTTCATCCTTACTGATTTTCTCTTCTTTTTGTGAAGCAGTCGTTTCCGGAGCTAAAATTAAACATACATTAATTTTTAAATGATTAAAAAGTGTCATAAATAGTTTGATGGAGATCCATTCCACGCTCTCGAAATTAACTTTCGCAATGCATGTATGAAAATTTATAGTGAAAAAGCGTTGCGAATGTCTTGAAAGAGCAGAATACAAAACAAGTAAAATCTAGCTCAATAATTTGACGAAATTTATAGTTCTTGTAAACAATGGCTTTAAATGTGAGAGGAGTTCTTTATGAGAGAAACTTTTTCTTTTAAACCACTATACCCCTATTTTATTAACAAACGAAATAAGATCTCTCTTCGCTTATACTAAAAGCTAACTTATAATGTGATTAAATCCAATTCGTAATAACTGAAAATATGAGTTTAATTCAAGTCTTTTGGCTTCATTCATATTCACCCGAAAAAATAATTTAATTTAATTTAGTTTAAATAGATAAGATCATTATTATAGTGTGGCAATTAAGCATAAAAGTGCATTAAAGAAAGATTTTGCCATTTACAACTGATTTAAACTTAATAGAATACATGGCATGTGAGTACGGCTTCCAGTAATGGAGCAGGTTTACCACCTTTTTTATGCAGGGTTTTCATGAATATTTTTTATTAGCTGAGCTTTGAATATTTCAACAGCTCACCAACAGATTTTCTTTCAGGTATCATTTTTCTGGTAAAAAATCAACTTTTAAGAGTAAATTTTTCAGAAACTTCAATTAGTAAAATACGAGCCTTGTAATTTTTAACGTAAATAAAACAAGAGCTTACGTAACATCCTTTCCTCTTCTTCTCGGTCGTTGTTTTCGTTGTCAGATGCAGAAAATTCAAATTTGTCAGTCTCGGTTTGTAAATCTTCACCTTTGCGACTTTTATTGATAATATCAGCAATCGTTTCATTTTTAATCGTGCATTCATTAGAGATCACAGATTCCTTGTTTCCTGCTTCAAGTTTAGTTAAATTAGCTTCTCTATCAATGTTATTATTAGCACACTTATTTGTTAGTTCAGGATCAGTCCTTTCGGGAGAAAAATTATTTTCTATGACTACTTTCTTTTGGTTTCTGCGACAACTAAACCAGTCGCGAAATCGTGAAAAGAAGCCTTTTGTTCTCTGTCTACTCCTTGGCAACATGTGTTCACTAACAGGCTATCAATAGTCGAAGTCAACAAAATAAATATATTAATTCGACTCTACTTACATCAAAAAACAATGATCCGATCAAACCGTGTAAGCTAAGACCCGATAAAATTAATATTGTGCCATCATAACCGTAATGTTGAATAAGGAGAGCCACTATTGGAGGCATTCCCATTTGACCTATACTTGTTCCCGCCATAGACAAGCCAACAGCTTGACTTTTATTTTTATCAAAATAAGAATTGATAATTAGAAACGTCGACGAGGCTATTAATCCTAATCCTAAACCTGTAACAATATCATAAAACTGTTTTTAAAACTGTTATAAACGTTATCTAATTTTGACGATCGCATTAAATCAAAAAGACTCAAAAGTATAATGTAGTGAAATAGATATTTCAGTAACTAGATATTAGAAAAGACCGTCCGAAGTCAAAAGCAAAGTGAGTTTGAATGTATAACTGAATTAAATTAGTATCCTAATTAGTGTGATATTTGCAAAAGTTAAAACAATGTGTTAATTATAATTTGTATGCAGTATCAGATGCAATTTTCACAGAGATACCTTTACCGAAATAATTTTAATGCTTCAATTGAACAAGTGAAAACATGCCAGACTGATTATATAGAGCTCAACTATGTTCAATTGTTAAGAAGGATTAACAGCGCGCTTTGAATGAAACAATACTTCTCATTATTAAGTATTAAGAAACTTCAAGACACATAAGAACATTTTCAGGGATGTTACGGTAAAACTTCAAAAAGAAAACACAAATGACTAACGAACTTAAGCACATCAACATTTTTCGTAAAAAACTTTTCTGTTAATTACCTGTTAGCACGCCATATCCTATTGTTATTCTCATGTAACTTTTTGTATATGTTGAGAAGGCCAATCCTGCTGAAACTAGCAATACTCCAATTTGAGTTATCTGTTTTGTACTAAAATATTTAGAAAGAGGACTTATTAGAAATCCGGAAAAATTACTGATGGTACAGTTCAGACTCATCACAGTTGTAACTCCAGTCGTTCCGGCCATCATTTCCAATTTCGGACCAAAAATTAAACCAAACATAGACAACAGTGATTGATTAACTACCTAAAACACATTAATTCATGATCTGTTCTAGTAAATCTCGCAAAAATAAGAAAGCAAACATGGTTAGTGAGAAATTGAAAGAACACTCGTACCTGGTAAACACTTGTGTGAAAATGTGTCAGAGTTTTACTGAATCTCAAGGAGATCTCAACTTTAAAATAAAATTTTTATTTTTTATGGACTCACTTATCGTGTTTTGCATAACATATTCAAACACTTGTTCTACAGAATCCCTACATCCTGTTACGAAGTATGAGTGATGGATAGAATCTTTCTCCTATCATGGTGATGTATTTCAAAAAATAGACTGCACAACTCGGAATTAGCGTAATAACATTTTAACAACACTTTTTACTAAATAATAGTCAATGTTTCAATAAACAAAAATCTGTTTTACATTATACTATTAAACAAACTAAAATATTTACTATAATTTCATGCAAACATCCTATCCATATTTTATTTAATAAATGTACATTGTGGTTGTTAAACAGCTTTTGCTAAAAAATCATTGTTACATTATTACCGTTCCATTTGCTTAGGTAGATATAAAAAAAAACAGAGCTCAATTTGCATATATTTAATTTGTGTTTTTAATGTTAAAATCGACTGTTGCAATTAAAAATTGATTGGAGTTTAAAAATTAAAATAATTAAAACGCAAAATTCATCTTTACCCAATCACATTAAATTTGTTTTAATTTTTGTGACAGCATTACCAAACTGATTTAAGATATGTGGTATAAATAGCATTTCTATTGTTAGTTATCGAATAATGAAGATAATTTTTTTCTGTTAAAAATACCTAAATTTTCTATTTATTAACGAGAGTGAATAAAGTTTTCTGGTCATTTAAAACCTCTCGCCTGGCTAAATTAACCCTATCTCTAATAAAGATATCAGGGCAGACTTCCACCCTACATAGCTTAGAGAGAGTGTAATAATACCATTTTTTTGGAGAGAGCGGATAAAATAAAGGACTAAAAAATTGTAGGTTTCCAACTTACATTAATTATCGCAGTTCCAGCAACAACTACCCACCCCCATCCTCCATCGGGAACCCCAGCTTCAGTATTCATCGTGACAGTGAGTTTGGAACAGGGTAACTCCGCACTAATAACATAAATCACATACATTTTCAAGAGGTTCACGTGATCTACACTTAATCAACTTACCTTATCTCATAACTATCATAAAATTAATGAGAAAGGTAAATTCTTAATAAACCAATCATCAGATTTTCATTTGAGTGAACTTTTACTCTATATGTTTAATTTTGAAACAATGTGGATGTATCACCCTAGCATGTATGTTAAAGTTATGGCCCTAAAGTTATTAATGATCTGTCAATTCACTATCCCCAGGAACATTGTTTCTGCATTATTTCTCACTATAAGAGCCGACAATATGATTTATAATTTGCCTTTGAATTATGATGATGCTAAAGATTCAGACCACGATTAATAATAATAAAACATTTATTTATTTAATTATTTAGGGAAATATTTCCGTTGAAAGTGAAAATTCAAAATTGAAATTTGACGATTTAAATAACGAATTTCGTATTTTGCATTCTGTTCGCCATCTAGAGTGGAATAGAAGCAACACAAAATTTATTGATTACTCCAACTGAGAAGAGTAGACTGTAACAGCCAGCAACGTTCGAAAAGAATTCTAAACACGCGCTCTTTCCGATTACAGGTCACAGTTTGTGAAATTTCCTCTTGTGCAGGATTCTTAATCAAGTTTCTCGATTTGTAAGTAGGTAACCGTACATCTGTTGCATGAAAAAGTGATAAAAAATTCACATCATTTTGCCAACGAACATTATCACATACTAGACTATATGAAGTTGTTATTATAGTGTTATCAATTGTGAAGTGTTTATTGATATGTAGTTGTTACTCCGATTACGATTTTATCACGTCAAGATAATGTAGAGACTTATTGTACATACTAATAAAATTACTTACATCGGTGATTTCGATAGCGCACGTTTTTGCTGTTTTATTATTTAGTATCAAGGAAATGCTTAACGAAATTCACTATAATTCACGCTTGCTCATGTATTAACTGAAAGGACGGAGAACTTCATGAATATTCATGCACTAGACAATAATATATTGAACTACTGACTGAGTATTCGTTCTGTTTTTAATGTAAAAAACGGCTCGCTATTCAGCCTTCTTAAATACACGATTCGAATATTATCTTTGTAAGTAAACAAGCGAATATTATTCACACTATTCTCAATATTCTCATAGCTTTGTGTTAATTAAAATTTTCTACTCTTGTGAATGGATTTATTAAAGACAACTTCTAATTGGGTTATTCCCTAGCTTTGGAACTACTTACTTACCCAAAACTAATGCTTCGAGGAAATTAAGGTTAAACATCTCTAACATTATGAGACACAACACCAAAATCACACTTTATCAAACCAATCCTCTCTTTTAACTCCATAAATGATAAACAGAATCAGGAAAATCGCGAGTTGAGGTTACCTATTATATTTAGAAAATTATGCATCCCGTATTAGCCGCAGCGTCTGCATTTTGTGCGATAACGTATACCCACAAAACTTAACGAAGAATTAAATCTACAGAGTCCTGTTGAAATCGCAGCACACACTAAATAGTGGAAACATTTCATTTAAATTCTACTCTCGAGGAAAGTTTTGTAAGACTTGTACCGTCTAGAGACCAGTGTGTGATTTCTTTAGCATAAACCACCTACAGTATCGTAAAATTTCAATTTTATCGAATGGAATTAATTCAAAAGACAGAAGCGTCAATTTAACGTATTTATTTTTTTTAGTAGGTTACAGAGATACGTCATAATTGAGTCTATAATAGAAGCAATTTTCCTAGTTTCACAATGGGGAAAGTGGTCATTATAAACAAATTTTTTGACATAATGATATGAATTGCTAAATAAAAGTAGGCCAAAGTTATCAATTTCATGAGTACGAATGCAAATAAGAGATGACCTCGTTGTATTATTCTTAGTATTTTCAAGAGGAGACGAAACGAGAAACATTTTACCCAAATAATAAATTTCAAAAACCATTTAATAAAAATGTGGATCGCAGGTAGCAGACAAGTGGCAAACTTATGAGAATACTGTTTGCAGGGTTGCTCATAATACCTATCAACAATTTTATCATAATAATATTACTATAGTTTCGTACGCTAGGGAATATAAATGTATCTTCGCTGTTTCTCTAACTGCGCATAAATTTCAGGTTGATATTCCCACTTATTCTTCCTTAACTTTGCTCCCAAATGTATGTTTAAAAGTGGAAAGAATTTTGTAAGTAGAGAAACTAAAAAAACTTTACCTCAGTCATCTAACAACAGTGGACCGGAAATAAAACTCCGCACTCTGTGGAGGTTATACAAACAAATTGATGAGCAAACCTATTGTTTGATAACAAACCATTTTACTGCACATTGTTACGTAGCTAATAAATCATGGAAACCGTATGTTTAATAGAGAGGGCAGAACACTTTGGTTTTGGTTTTACATGGAGCAAACTATTGGAAAGATTTGGTGGAAGTCAATTTTGCAAATGTTTTACTGTAAGAATGGTTGATCAGGCGATTCGCTTACTTTATTTGCATATTTTTTAAGAGCGAATGTAAAGGACAAGAAGTCAAACTGTAAACAAATTATTCGTGCCGCTCTTAGACCTTGAATCAAAGTTCACTTTATAAATTTAAAATCCAACTAAATAGATGTTTTCACATTTGCTTAATGTCAATTTACTTACACGTCTCATTTCGACAAAAATTCCACAAAACTGTAACACTTACTTGTAGTTGTTGCTGTGTGAGTACTGAACAAAGGTTTATATCTTGATTAACTTAGTTAACGAAATGTAAAACATTTTAATTGATGTGTAAACACTCAACTATTAGCCAATTATACCGGGTATTTGTTGTAGCAGCGCTGTGAGTTTTGCAAGCTATTTCGTACTTTTTAAACGCTCAAACACTTTTTTTTTAAACAATAACGTCCGAGAAAAATAAAAAAACGATTTACACTCTTTAAAATCCGTTTCAGTGTTCTATTTAAAATTGCTCTCGGCTGTAAGAAGTTGTTGCCGGCAGTGAAGAAATTTTCTACTATCTCATCTTTCCTATGAAAAGTTTTATAATCGTTTCACTTATTTAAATATGGAAATTCGTTTTTGATATGAATTTTCCTACAAGATAAAATTTCTGGAATAAGAACGCTATTAAAATTAATATCTGTAAATATGCAGATTATGTAAATGAATGTAAAGTTACTGCAAATAAGTCATTATTATTGTGAGCTTACAATCCGGATTACACAAATTTTCTAGGCTTAAAATGTTCATAGCTTTTGTTTCCAAACTTTGCTCAAGTGACTAGTTTCAATCTTATATTCAACAAATTAGTTGAAAAAACTTCAAAAAGAAAACCATCAATTTAAAATAAATTACATCTGGACATTTCCTAATAAAAGCGTAAAAGGGGAAGTTAAAGTTAAATTTGTTTGGAAACTGAATGAAAACTGCTCTGAAACAAATTTAAGCACGCCATAGTTGACATGTTCTGGGTTAAGGTACGCTCAATATGCGACCTATTTTGCATTGGGTGTTTTTTAGTTCCTTTCGAATCGTTCGCAGTGGAGATTTAAAATTATTAAAATTCCGGTCGAGTAAAGTTACTTCATACCGCAGCATACACAACTCATTCATCTCTCAACATACTGTGTTTTAACGTTTAATTTCAAATATTCCAGCTATTTTATTAATTTAAAGCCGAAACGTTCTCTTGTTTGTTTCCCGCTTTCGTCTAATTGATGTTTTGTAAATTTAACAAAGATGTCTCGTGAAAGTATTTGCCAAATATAAATAAACACTTGCAGATTTTTCAAATTATTTTGAAAACAAAACACTTTTGTTAATTTGGTACAATACATCAGATTTTCTTTATGGTAACAAATGTAGAAACCCACACTTTACCTGGTCATCTCTATCGCAAGCCAACAGACCAAAACTTGACTAGTCAGTAAATTTAATTCTAATGATCTACTTTTGCTGCCAACATTAACTTCCGAATAACACTCACAAGCCTAAACGGTAGGGATTCATTAAACCTTGAATACTGGTAAATTTTGAAGCAAACTTTTACGATTTTGAGGCCACCACTTACCGATATACCTAAATAAAAACTAATCGAAATCTTTCAATAGAACATCTAACAAATGTAATTGTATGGCGGAAAGAGATCTTTTGTTGTATCGTTTATACCTTTGCAATTGATTTTAAAGTAAAAATAAAATTCTTTGAACGTAAAAAATAATACTGCTTCTGGCGAGTATACCTCTTAATTTTTCTATTCAGAAGATTTATCAGTTAAGTATTCGTTATTGATTTAGATACTTATACTTGTGTTCTCTGAAGTCCTTGTAGAAAAGCTGCTTATACAAAGTATGACTTACCTGTCAATCGTCTAAAATGTAGCAACATTCGAAACAATCGAAACAAAATCACCAATACCTATTAAAAGCTTTTACTTGAAGCGATTTGTAGTTTATATTATCTACACATTCTTAATTTAAAAGTCTTTTAATCGCTTTATATTCAAAGAACGAATAAGGAATATATATCAATTTTTTTACGAGTAGATCCGTTATTTATAAAATTTCAAAATTAACAAAGTTTTATTTGTGAAGTGTTGAATTCACCATGTGTTTTGTTGTAGTAATGTAATTTGAGTATTGTCATTTATAATCAAGTTATATTGCAGCAGATTTGGTAATTTATTAGAATACTGTGTGATTGTGTATAACTCTGTTAAGTATTACATTGTCATAATTATTTACTGATTTAATAATAGATTCAATTTTATGCTTCTATGTATTGTGTGTAGTTTTCAATCAAGTATTATTATTGAATTATATAGCTTACCAATTGAAGATATGTAAATACATGTAATTGTGATTATTTTTGTTATTATTTCGTGATAATTCCGCAACAATGTCTCTTTTAAAATTTTT
Organism: Tribolium madens; assembly: GCF_015345945.1. Taxonomy (NCBI): domain Eukaryota; kingdom Metazoa; phylum Arthropoda; class Insecta; order Coleoptera; family Tenebrionidae; genus Tribolium; species Tribolium madens. The sequence continues at coordinate 4,430,703 of NW_025400995.1, read as the reverse complement.
TGATAGGATTTAAATACTCCGTAAGAGAAAAGTTTTATTAAAATTTATATAAAAGGTGCTAATCTGGCTATTGTTTGAAGTGATTTAATTAGTTACGGATTAAGGGCGAATTGAAAAGCTATTGTTTTTGAGCATTTATTTAATATGACGAGATTACACAACAACTAGGAGCTTACTTTTATTCTTATATTACAATACATTTTTTTTACAATTGCTGTGTAATCATCGATGCCTATATACATATATCTGATGTTAATAATGTTACACATTTTTATAATATTTACATATAAATCTTAACTAGAAATGACGATTTCCTTCGGAAAGACTTGGGTATAAAATTTTTATAATTATAACAGTTATTGTAGAGAGATATGTTAAGCTTAGCGGAATGGCCAACACATCCACATAGGACAACCAAATCTAAGCATAAAACTGATAAACGCGGATTCAAAATAGTCGGTTATAGCAGCTAACGGGGCTCATGTTAGCTACTTTAACTGTTGTGACTTAAAATTAATAAATATTCTTTAATTATCAGGTACTTCATGATAATTTTACACCGTCACTTCTTCCGTGAATCGGCTTTTATCGTCAAGATTTATAACAATAGCATGCGTCCTGGCATGACCAGACTTGAGATATCTGCCATTTCGGTCAGTCCCAGGACTTTCGTTTCTTTCATCCTTACTCTTGAGCTCAATAGATGCGGCTGCACCTCCTGGCGCCACTTCTTCAACAATCCTACTACAACTATTATTATCTTTAACTGTAGTATCGCAACTGGCTTCAGTTTCAGACGCGAATGAAACACTTTGACGTTTAATTTTAACGGGTGCGTCGTCCTCTGTACTTATGCCGTTGCCCGATTTCTCTGGAACTACATCCAGTGTATTATTTAATTTCCCAAGGGGTCTGGATGGATTTTCCGATTGTACATGATCATGACTTCTCGCAGCGTCCTGCATCGCGGTTATCTTAGATGCCAAATGCCTATTCCCAATACGCATATTTTTTTCTTTCAACAACTCCAACTGCGTGTACAAACGCAAGAATTCTTCCTGGACATCTTGATCCGAATATTTTGAATACTCTAAACCACCAACTGACGAATTCGTACTTGTATATTGCGAATTCCCTGCACGCGCTTTCCCTAGAAATTTTGAAGTCGGCGTCTTTGACATCATACCAGAGCTGTCGTCGCTTTGGTCATGGTGCTTAAACACCATATACGCCTAAAAAAATACAACCTATCAAAATACGCACATTTCAATATTTTTTTTATATCTATAAACCCACTTCTATCTGATTGCAAACCGGTTTTACAACTTAACAGAGACAAGACATAACAAACCCAATAAATTCCACCGGTTTTACAAGCTTTACAACAGTGCGATCAGTTTAACTGGAGGTCCAAGACGAAAATTGTATTACTTTTAAAACTAAAATTTGCAAAAAATCTCAAGAACAAAATGAAATAACTCAGAACTATAGCCGTAAAACGTGTTCTAGTTCCAAAGTTTGAAATTATCTGGTGCTCTTCTTTATTGTTACTATTTCAAAATGCTGTTTCTAATTAAAATTTTATATAGATATATGTTTACGAGAGCCCGACGCTACAAACAAATAACAATTGTGTTACTTCAAATATAATTATCTTTAACATGAAATAGAAATACAAAATGCAAAATGCAAACTTTGATATTCAAAATAGACAAAAAAAACTTAATGTAATTAAGAGGTGTGCTCATTACTCAGACATTCATGTCACGGTAGATAAAGAGCGACATAAAAGGTTAAGTAAGGAAATGTCATAAAAAGTTGAGGTAATATAATAGAATTGTGGATCGTAGAGAAGCATAATACAAAGCTAAATATGACACGTGCGAAATATTAAAGGTAATATGAAGTGATAAGGATGAGTTAATTCCCTTTCTGTAAAATACATATGCAAGAGCTTCGGGAACGTTAATAAAATATTTATGCCTGTATAGTCGTGCCGAACATTGCAGAAATTGATGTTTCATATAAAAAAATAATCAAATTTCAATTAGAGCGGCGACATGGGAGCGTTTTAATATATCTCTCCCATAATCCCAACTTTTTTCATTTTGTATGTGATTTCTTCGAGCAGAAAGAACGTATGAAGTAGACTGACAACAGCCAAGCTGTAGATAGGCCGCGAGTAATTTATTACTTCGTCTGTTCCACTTCCGATCACACAATAACCCACTAATGAGAATCGTACTTTCTGTTCTAAATTATTGCTAATAATTTTGGAAAATATGAAAAGAAATTACGAAGGTGAACGTGAGCAAATGAGTCCAATTTGTGAAAGAAACACAAAATTTATTTAAGAGGAAATATTGATTTTTTTCGACTTGTCGGGAACATGACACAACTATAAAGTTTAAGGAAAGTATACTCAGATCAAATAGGCAATTTTGTTAAAAAACACCGTTCTATAAACTTATAAAATGAACTAGCATAATATACACATTTATGGAAATGCTTTCTTTTATTTTTTCCTCTATGTGGCAATATTGAAATTTTAAGTTTAAAAAAGTTAAGCGTTTTGAGCCATTCGTTATGTAGATATTGTTAATGTTTGATCTCTATGTGGTCTAATATGCTGAATGTGGTATCAATTTTAGAAGAAAATCAATCGTGTTTAACACTAAGATTGTTAATAAATTGAATTAATACCAATTTTGCATTTTTAATAAAAAAATACAAACAAAATATTGTTTCAGGCTATTTAATCACTGATACTTAATGGAGGCAATTATACTGTTATCCTCATCACTGCTTGTTAACTCCTGATGTTTCTTTCTAATTCAATTTTCACTGTTGGGAGATTTTTTTGGTAATTTTTATGATATTCTAAGTTTAGTTTGAATATTAAGGTTGTTTTATATATTTTTTTCTTTTCTTTTCTTCTTAGACAAATTAATTTAGATATTGCAATTTTGTATCCCGGAAAATTTTCTGTCTATAGTTTAGACGTTATTTACAGATTTTTGTCTATATTACCGTAGGGTCATGATTTTTTTATATTTTATATCCTAGTAACTCGAAAAAACTAGGTATTTACATAAAACGTTATTGAGTTGAGTTTGAAAAAAGTCGGATTTTCTATTTGTTTAATATTAATCCCTGAAAAATCGTAAAAATAATCATTTCAAACTTTAAGAGATATTTTTTGTTTCAAAAAGCCAAACAAAATTCCAGGAATAGATTTATCGAACAAGATTTCATTTTTAATTCATAAAAGGCAGACTTCTGTCGAAATGCAATATTTATGTCAAAGACCAATTTCAATAAACGTGACTTGCGGTTTAAAAATATTTTGATTCATACTGAAAAAACCATTGTATGTATAATCTGGACAGAATTTTATATTGGAACATTGAAACTCGCATAGAGATACTTAAAAATTTCCGCTTTGAAAACAGAAAAAATTAGCGCAAATACCTATTTCTGCATTGCATTGCAAATAAATTTCAAAATACATTTGAAAAAACTTTAGTTTTTTTATGTTGAAAAGATATAGTTTATTTTCGATATATTACACAAGTTTCGTTGGAGTTGTTTGAGCTTCACGAAAAGGCAAACTGATTAATCAACTTTAAATGTATTGTAGATTTCAAAGCTCTGTAGTTCACCAAAGAAATCCTTTGCAGTATGAGAACGGAGAAACTTTTTGACGGAGTTCGAATCCAATATGTCAGAACTTTCACTAGTTTGATTGAAGTGCTTATAGACACTACTATTAGCAAAGTTTGATGCAGTAATCGTTTCACGTATACTATCTTGTAAATTTATTATTTGCTATATCATAACTTTATTAGGAATGGACATTGCAATTTTGACCGTAGCATTTAATTTGAGACCCTGCTATACATTGTATAATTAGACGCATCTCAATGCAATTTAGGTATTTAGTTTACAAGCACAGGTATTTAGAGATTAATGGTTGTTGTCTTGTTAAGTGTATTCATTAAACACTCTGCTCACAAGATTCATTATATTATTATACCAGCTGAGCCAAGTGAAAATGCTCAAGTCGTAGATCATTACTACATTAATTACATATAAGAACAAGAAAAATTTTTGAATGCAAAATTGGTGAACATATTATACCGTACCTTGCTTCCGAATATGAGGCACAGAAGTAATGTTACGGTGAGCTGCGTATGACAGAAGAAAATAATGTAGAGCAGGTCTGGGTTAGCAGGTTTTTGCAGGAACAACCTAAACAATAACAATAATGCTATCATTCTGAATTATTTATAACAGTATTGAAGTGTTAAATGCGAAAATTGTGCCTCTTTAAGGGTAAATTTCAACCAAACAAAGTAATTAATTTGTTACTGGTGGTAGACGTGAAACAAAGAGCTTCATACCTAAGTGAATATTGTTCTGGAATATCAGAACTAAAAAAGGGCAAATGAGAGACGACTAAGAAAAAACATGCATATGCAATTGTGTATTTGCATTTAATATTGAAAATTCCAGACTCAACTTTACCGACTTTACTTTGCAGATCAGTGAATTTATATGGAGATAAGATTGTAAAGTGATCCCCAGGACAGCATGTCTAAATCGGTACGACAGGACATCCAGAGGGATCTGTAAAGCGCGGTAAACTTTCCGAATTTTAAATGAACTAATGGGCTAACTCGCGACAATAGGTTCACTCGAAAAATATTTTTCGGAATAATTTGTGAAAACTTCACAAATAAATTTCGGCTGTATTTGCATTCGTTTATTATTTATTAAAAAGAACTTTATGAATCTTAATGTCTTTTTTAAATTCATTAAGCCAACAACGGACAAACTTCGACCTAATGAATATAAGGATTGCGAGTGAAGCGACCTGAAAATGGACTAATTTTCAGGGCGCTATGATATCGATATATCAAGCAGAGCAAGTAATTAAATCTGCTGCTGAAATTGGTCGTGGATGGTCGACATAAACACAATAAACTGTCATGATGAAATGTGCTGAATTTAAATAAGATTCAACACAAAAATTTTGTATCATCCTAACAATTTATGAGAGTAAAATTGCCACTTGCCAGGGGACAGAAAGTCAACGAAAACATTTTACAATCTTTTTCTTGATAAACAAGTTTACTTTTTTATCAAATGTGATGTCGTTTATAGAATTTTAGAAAAAAATATTTCCAATATCACAGCTGATTCAATTTTTGTGAAATAATTTCAGCTATCGGTGTGATGAACAGAAATAAATGAAATTTTAAATGTTTATTTCTTGTCAACAACCTGTGTGAAGCATTATCTACAAATAAATATATTCCAAATGTCGAAAACACTCACTAGGTCTATTGAATATTGTTGAATTGATTGATGTAAATACTTACATTGATATATTCAGAAAGACAGATAGTAGGAATTCATTATAAATGGCCATGGAAATGAAGCGACTTTCATTAAACTCGGATGGGGCTTTTCGTACGACGATGCATAGTCGGATTCCCCAAACCAGGAACATCACTTCCACTGAAACGATAAAAAATCGGTGTTAATGTTAAAAACAAAATTGGTGATAACTGGATAAAGGTTTCTGCTTGTTTTACTGTTATGAGGGAATGCGAGATTTGGACCAATCGGTGCAGCTTACGTGTCGTGAATGAATGGTCCCACCAATCAGTGCGGCATAAGTAGGCCTTAAGATCATCAGCTGTTCGACCGACGATGACGACTGGTGGTGCAACAAGGGTTCGAATAGCCAGAAAAACAGTAAAAATAGCAACTATAACACCAAGCCGCTTTAGCAAATTCATGTCTGTAATCTTGACGGCCTTAGCTGAACGAACACGGAAGATGACGGAAATTCTGCAAGATAAGAAAAGGTCTCACCACAACGGAACGAACTTCTTCTAATATACATAAATTAGCGTGTTATTTAAATGCATTTATTTTCAAGTCTTGTCAACTGAACTGAAGAACTGAAAATTGTCTCAAAATAAAATATGACTTTTTGTTTTATAAAGAAATTTCCATTGAGGTCGTCGATATTTTTATCTTTTTAATTAATTAGAACTTTTTGATTTCTACATCAGAGAAAGCATATTTCTAACTTTTATATGTTTCATTCTATCTTACCGCCAAAGTTCCTTTTTATTAAAATACTCACCGCCACGTCTTCAGCATCAAAGCTCCGTAGGTTAATGAAAAGCCAATTTCTCTAAGCCACACCCGTGCTATACACGTGTACATATTAGGACGAGGGTACATCACAATCATCTAAAAAATATCAAACTTTTACGTATCCTTTTAATAAGATGGAAATGTTGTTACATACCGTACAATAAATGAGGAAAGCTCCCAAAGTTATAAAGCATAAGAGAACAGGACTGGCGGCACGTACCACCTGAAATACAACAAAAAATAGTGTTTATTTTATTTTTTATGACTTTTGATTTGTTTCGTTTGAAGCTTACTAAATTTCACGGTGTAAACCAAAAAAAAACTTTTTCCATTTATTACAACTGACAAATCAGTGTTGCCCACGGCATGAATTTCTGATTAAGCTATAAACATATTTTTTCTTGGAGCTTTCTTTATAATGTTTATTTTATTTTACAATATTGTATAGCATTATTTTTGGAAATAACTCGATCCACAATAATGTATTTAATAATATTAATTATTATTTAGCGTTAAAACATAACAGAATAATTCAAACAGTATACCTATTAAATGGCACATAAATTCTATAATGTTTCGGTGATCGCAGTAAAATTGATCATCGATGGAAATGAACGAATAGACCAGCAGCCTGGAAGGTTTGCTTAATTGTAAAACTGAAAGCAAATATGTAATATACAGCAAACGAATTCCGAGTCAAATTGTAACCAGTCGCAAAGCAATAGTTTTTAATTTAAATTCATTTTCGTAGGATGGTTTGAGCGCAATGTTCAGAGTGATGTTTTTTTCACTAGAAGCGATTAAAGCTCCATTGTTACACATACGAGCGCTTTTATAGATACCCATCTTAAATTTTTCTTTGAAATAAATTAGTTTTCGTTCGGCAACAATGTGGTCTTTGTTCCCATATAACTCGATAAGGAAGCTGAACCGGACATAAGTATTCGAACGCATTTAACTTTTAGGGATTTTCAACACATCGATTTGATATGTTTACACGTCATAAAATGCATTGAATAATTCCCTCCATATCCTGTTTCAAGCTTGACTTCACCAAAATGTGTCAATCCAGTAATGTGCTAACACAACTTTGAAACTTATTGGAGGAAAATATTTTTTTTAGACATTCTATAAATAAATTTGGTTCTTATTTTAGGCTAACAAGCTAGGTATAAATTATTACTCGCTTTGCGTAGCACGAAAAGCTACTTATTAAAATGTACAATTCACGGGTGCAGATGTTGTTTACTACTTACTTCAGAATTGATTAAAGCTACAGTATAATATTTTAAAGTCTGTCTTCGTCAGTCTTGTTTATTCGTGCTAATTATTATTAATGTACAAAAGTGCATGAAGCCAAATCCAAAGTCGTAAAGTAAGTAAATAAAAAAGTTTAATCCACAGTAATTCATATGTGGCGTATGCTTAGTCAACCGATCGATTTATTAATTGAACCGTTCGACTTAACTGAAGCGATTAATTTGAATGACGGACATTTACTGCAAAGCTCGATTAAAAAATATTTATTTAAGATTTATGCTTCTATCAAGAAGACAGTTTATAAAAATACATTTAACTTAACAAGAGACAGCTGATTGCTTTCCGAATATTCCTAGCAATTTTGTTTATGAACATGTACACAAAAATTGGCATAAATTTCATATTTAGCTGGAGTATAAAAATGTTGAAACTTGAAACTCCTAGCATGCAGTATAATCCACTCAAATATTACGTCAGTTCACACTCTTAAAAAACTTTACCAAATAAATGTAATTTGGAGCTTATTTAACAAAATTAACTATAGTAGAATATTTGAAGAACCCTTCAATCTTCACATAAAGTTTTCAAATGAACCTTTGTAAAAACTCGAGCAAACTTTTTCTATACTAATGTGATTCGGAAAATTGTGTTTCTAAAAACGTTCAGATCGGTGTAGTTTTTACACGGGTGACGACTCGTCCTAAAGTATGTACGTATTTCCAAATTTGAAAAGTTAAAGCCGTTGCAGTGGTTTTAAATGGAATTTTGCTGGGAGCAAGTTAATTCACTGATAATGTATTGTCGTTCTACACCACCATTAAAACTCTCAGTGTAATATAATAAAAGTTAATTTTGTGAAAGAATCAATAAAGCATTTTAACTTCCGATCTTTGTGGTAATTGCTAATTGCCAATATTATATGTATAATTGCAAGACCTAATTTAGATGTGAATTATTTAGGATGTTTTGGAGAAACAGCTGTTAATTTAATTGGATGAAGTTGGCTTTTAGGTAAAGTCGAAGCTTATAAAAGGTGAAAACCTGTAAATTATTTAGAAAAACAACTGACAGAGAGAAAATTTAGAGGAGCAAATTTTGAAGTAAAACTTTAACAAGCAAACACTTTCTTCAGGTCAAGTTTAAGTGTATTAAACGATGTCCTAAAACAACCATCGGAAAAATTTTAACTTTTAGGTGCCGTAAAACTGGCAAAGACAATTTTCGTCAACACCGTTATAATATGGTATCAACGAGCAAGTTGCCGCCAGACATTTTTAAATAAAACGTAGACGAATCAAATATTATCTTCTAAATGCTTTATTAAAAATGCAATGAAGGATATTAAAGAGTCTTTGATATTTTTGTATTAAATCATGTGTGGGAGAAGCTCAGCTTGGTCAAAATAATATAAATTGTAGGTAATTTAACAAGGGATGAGTGTCGAATCAGGACGACGCATGCCAATCTACAGAATGGTCTCTGAAAATATTTTTTTCCGAGGATTTAAAGTAGCGAAAAAGTTATATTTTAGGCACATAAATCATACTTCATACTGCTCTCTTTTTTGATAAATATCGTCACTTTTTGTTGTTCTTGTTCGCTCTTCATTATGCATAGTCGAGGTATTTACCTTCACATTCCCGTATTTCCAGGTAAAGACGACAACGATGGGTAAACAGCAGATGATGACACAAGAAAGGACGAGAATGACCGTTCGCATTACCCAGTTGAGAGAAACTACACATGGCCGATCATCCTCACAGGTTTCACATCCTTCAGGACATGAAAGACACTCGAAAATTCCAGCTTTTGCGTACTGACTGGTTTCACCCTGTTGAATAATACACAGACTCTTTAGCGTAAAATAATGTAAAATAAATCTCACAACTACACAAGCCTTTGGTCTTCCAAGATTTACTACAATATTATTCATAATATTTACATATTTATTATGCATCCGTTCTTGGATTAATATAAAGTTTGCCTTTGAATCAAAATACACTTCGAGGGTCATAAATAACAGAAAAAAATGGAAATTCTTGTCCCTTTTGGGTTAAGGTAACGAAATCGGAGCCATTGTCGAGTTAATTGCCACACGTGATTCGGTATAAAACGACAGAGGTCACAAATAAATCTTCATTTCACTATTTAATGCACACAGTTTTTCATCCAAGATTGAATTAAAAATAAAAACTTTGGGGGTTTTCGCAGGTAGATATTCCGAACTTTATCATTAAATTAGAATATCTCCAACTTAATTGATAATGTTAATTTTCTCGTAGCGCATAAATTGGAAAACAATTTGCTTTGATCAGATTAATATGCAATTTAGTGGTAAACCGAAATTTATTCACTTTTTTGTGTCGCACTATTGCCTATTAGTAGTAGTAATCCGGGTTTTTAAGCCTTAACTGTCTCTCCGTTGCAAGTAATCGTATTGTCAATTCCCTAGAGTTGTACATAATGCTGCTTCCAGCTAACGAAGCACATTAAGTGAAACACACTGTGAATAAATATCAATATTTGCAGTATTGATGAGTCTGTTTGGCATACCCATCAGGGTCAAAGCTTTAATCCTTACCAACATCAGTTTTTCATATTCCTCTTCGATCACGGTTCCATTATAGTAGCGCCTATCCACTTTGGTGTCCGGGAAGAAAAAGCCGCGTTTGCATATACACTTGTAACTTCCGCGCCTGAAGCCCAGTCCTGATAGTGGAACACACTGAAAAAAATCGGCTTGTTATGAACAACTGACATCGCGTATCGTTGGATTAATTGTGACAAAAGTTGTGTAAAAACTATGGACATAATCCGGGAATCTGTTAATCAAATAAAAGTCACGCAGTTGAAAACTGAAGGGCATCCCAAGTTAATTGGATTGAGAATAATTTGCCTGCACTCTTTACTACCTCTCCTTACTTAACAATCATCTTCTCGTCACTATGTCTACATAACTGCTTTAATCAATTACCAAGCCAACTGATCATTTGAAACCGAATGGTTTAGTAGTGTAATCCAATCAATTACCAGTCAGCGGATTTTATTTTTTAATGATTTACTTTGATTTTCCTTTAATTAAGTTAATTAAATTGGCGGGGCTTTGTCGTAAAATTACCGCTTTTTGGATTATCACTAATCTGACCCAAACATGTTAAATTTCATCAAAGCCAATTATTATGTTGAAAAAATTAAATTGGTTTCGTAATTATTACAAATTTGATTTGATTTTAGCTCAGTGACAGTTTTATATTTTCTCTCAGTTAGTTATATTTTTTTTGTGGCAGAAGCGTAACCGATTGTGAAAAAATCGACCGACGGTAAAACGGCAACGGCGGATAGGCTCATTAAACTGCTCATTTATGTTCCCTAAAATTTTTCTTTATCGAGGCACAATACAAGCAATATACCCTCAACTGAGTTTTCGTTCGCACAATGAAAGTCATACCATATCCAACTAATTCAATACTGGTGTTCAGCGCCGAAAATCGTGTGCTCCACTAAAATGTGTGAGCTTTGTGTTATGGTGACAAGTTCGGTACGTTAATAAGGTCCTCGACACACAGTTAAGATAATGGTTAGTGATTTGAGTTGATAAATGACATAATTAAAGTGATTAATCGATGTCACGACTTTGTCACAACATACGAAGGGAAATAATCTACATATCTGAAATACCCTTAATGCAAGTAAACATATTCCTCGCATTCCTGAATCTCCCGATGGCACTGCACAATTACATTAAGCGACAGCCTGAGTACCGCCACCGATGGGCCAACAAACGGATTTCCGAAGGGTGGCCGTCGAGGGAAACTATTGAAAATTAACCGTCGGTGTCTATGCAAAATCTACAAGCTCGTTTATTATTGCGAACAAAAAATATTACGCAATTTATAGTCAGATAACACCCGTTGGCCCGTAATAATGGCAAAGCTCGTTTCGCACCTTTTGGATAATTAAAACACGAATCGTGTTTGGCAGATTTTTATTAAACGGGCAACGTGCTTGTTCTTTGTTGTTGCAGACTGATCACGTCTTTGCATTTTCGACAGACTTCTTCATAATAAATGCAGAAACTCGCCTCCATTTCCCTACCGTAATTCCCAAATCCTTCCTTTAATTTTCTTAGATTATATTAGCATTTCTGACACTTTCCCTTGTTGCATGTTTCTTAGACTTTATCTTTTGAAACGTATCTTAATAGTCACTTTAATTTTTGTAGCTTCCTCCTTCCTGCTTCCGTCATCCCAGATTAGGGTTTTAATATTTTCAGTATAGACAGGCCATAACTTTGAACATTTGCCAAAAAATCAAAATTGAGTTGACGTTGGATATTTACATGTCTATGAATGAATTTCGATCAGACAATTCTAAATAACTGACAGCAAGTGCGTGCATAGTTCATTTAAATATTATTTAAAAATCCAACTGATCGACGAGTTACATAAAAGTTGTGTTGAAGGCATAATCATCACGAGATTACAACCTTTTATTTCATTTTGGTTTCTAAAACTTTTAAAAAGTAAATATTTACTCTTTCTGCCAAGAACACCCTCATATGAATTTTAGTTGGCTATTTTGATGTTGCTAGGGATTCTTGTTGGATATCCACATGGCTATGGGATATTTTTGATTAATCTGAATTATACAGGGTGCGCCAGAACTCGCGCCCCAGAGAAAAATGTCATATAAGGTAAGATACCAAGAACATGGAAAAAATGTTAAAAAAAAATATCTATAAAAATTTCGAAGTTATGAGGGCTTAAAGTTTGCACTTTGACTCTATTTATTTCTGTTGGAAAAATAATTTTCCAAGTTTATTTTCTATAGGCTATTAAAAGAGAAAACAAGGAAGCTGTATCCTAAATTGTAACTCTGTTCAATGTTATTTGTGGCTATTATTGGCAAAATTTTTGTCCCTTTACGAAATAATTGTGAAAAACATATACAAGATCATCAGTATCATTAAATAGACATAAAAAAATGTCAAATGTCAAAAAATATATGTCAAATTTTTTGACAGATAGAATTTTTTAAACATTTTTTTCATGTTCCTGGTATCTTACCTTACTTGAAAATTTTCTCTGGGGCGTGAGTTCTGGCGCACCCTGTATAGAATTATCTAAATTACAAAAAAACAGATTATCGTCTGTAAAAACTAGTTTCTGTATTAAAACATTTTGTTCTACTCAACAGGATGAAAAGTTACTTTATATACATTAGTTTACGGAGATGCAGAATTATTCCGAAACACACTAACTACCGAGCTATGCAAATTGCTCTCACGAACACATTTCGTAAAACTTTTGAAATTTTGCTAGTGACATATTAGGAACACACAGACAAATTTACTCTAACATAACTCTGCAGGACTTAAGGACTTATCTTAGAGTACAATTTATTTGCAATATTGTCTCATTAGTTGTATACGATTTTCTGCAACCCTGTCCTTTAAACTTTCCCTATCGAAGAAACTATGTTATAGATAGTGCACTAAACTTGCCAAGATGTTAACACTTTCTATAAAAAGCTTTGTAGTGATTTTTGTTTACATGATCTAGGATTTGTCCAGTTTCGGTTTATTACTATAAATAATAAATAATAAATAATAAATAAAAGGCATGTGTTTTTAGATAACGTATACAGGGTGAATATAAAGTATGGAACCAAGCGGTTTTAGTTTTAATCATTTGCCTCCAGAAAATAATAATTAATATAAATTAAAGTAATATAAGAAATGTGATGTTATTTTCAGAACGAAATTTTGTTTTGTTTTTGAGTTATGCGATTTTTTTTTGTCAAAATTGGAATTTATGTGAAAAAATTTTTTTGAAAAAATTAAATATAAAGCAGATAGTTGTAATCCTTAGAGTATAGCTTTTATGAGAAAAATAATTTTATAGTGGGTTGCCATTTAAAAAAATAATTTTTTGTAGAACTCAAAAACAAAAGGAAATTTTATTCTTGTTAAATCATCACATTTTTATAGTACTTTATCACTCATCAATTAGTTTTTTCAAAAAATAAATAGTTTAAGCAAAAAACGTTTGGTTCCATACTTTTTATTCACCTGGTAGAAGACAAGTACTGTGAAAATAAAAAACCTTAAAGATTTTATTGCTATTACACAAGCAACAGACCTGCTAGACTCTCTAGTTTCTTTAAGATTTTAAAGTGGGCTTTTTGCTAGTTGTTTTGTACTTTCATACTTTTTAAAGCTCGCTCTTACTTTGTCACCTTAAAATGATTTTAACTAAAATAACAAATCACAAATTACTTTTTGATAAAACAAACATCTTATATGCAGCAAATCCCAACCGTAATTGCACGTAGCTATCTTAAACGAGAAGATCTGATCTCACCTGAGCATCATAATTGATTTTTTATGAAAACCTGAAATAAAAAATTGATAATATATTTCCGTGTACGAGCACGATTCCCTAGCAAATATTAAAAACGCATTTTCAGTTTAAAAGTAATCAAATGGAATAATGATAATTGATAAGAGATTTACTACTTCTGAAAAAAAGAACAATCAGATAAATAATATTGATCCATGGTCACGTAAACTGAGCCCGAAACTTTAACCCACATGCCTTGTGTATTTTGAGATTTTTTTATATTAGTATTTATAAGTGTTTATTTCAGAAATAAAGCCAAGATGGTTTTTGACTAAACATGGTAAAGCAAATTAAACTTTAAAAGTTTTTATTTGTGAACCTAGACGATAATGTAGAGCGACAAAATAACTAAGAAAAGCTGCTGCTTGTTCAACTTCATGATGTTTATCGGTTTCGTTATTTTTCTACATTTAAAATTTTTGTCTTTAAAACGCAGTCTATTGTCAATCGATAGACACATCTGTTCGTATCTGTAGCTCCAAAACTAAAAATTTAAACGAAATGCTGGAAAAGTGTTGAGGTTGTGGCTGGAATACTGAAAGTACAAAGGTAATAAAACTGCAGAACTTACTTCAGTAGTGCGCTTTTTGCATTTGTCTGAAGCCGCGAAAATGTTGAGCTGTGTGCTACCCTTCGGCAAAGGACATTGGTCGATATCAACTCGCCGCAGATCTATATCAATCCCACTAGTTCCCCTGAAATAGAGACATGCTGGTTAGATTTTGGTTTATATAGAGGTCAGTGTAATGAGTCGTTTGAGTTAGTTGGGAATTGTGTTTTAGCATGATTGTTTCAGTGGCTGACCGGCACTATCATCGCAGTGGATGTCACTTTATGGCCGAATAACTCGTAATTAATGCAACTTTTAGATGTCCCGCATTACGTCCTTAAAGTTTTCCAAAGATCTAATATAACAGTAACAAACTAGCATTAAACTTTGCAGCTGCCTAAAAAATAAGTATTCATAACAATTAATTAAACACAACAGAACTGTAATTAGTGGATAAACGTACGAGATCTATAATTTAATTTAAAAATACATAATTTACACTGTTGCTTTTGTCAATTGGATTTAATCGTTGAAAGAGTGAGTGAAACTGCTGTCACATTTTGAATTTCTAAAAATTCCAGACTCATTCGTTAGGCAAACATCCTTTTTTTGTAAGAATTCATTTCGCATTAGGTTGATGATAGCGAGTCTCAATATAGTCCTGCCTGAGGCCGTGTGGAATCAAAATCCTACTCTATCTGTCCTAAAAAACTTTAATATATTCTGGTTCTTTAATGCAGCATCTATCGAATTGTTCGTTTTGATCTCTGTAATGGTATGCACCGCACGAACATTTATGATATTTTCGTCTATTTTTAGGAGTTATGCACTATCCATCTAGTCAAATCGAGAAAAGAGTAGATTTTGAGCAGAAACCGCCGAAATCAGCACAATTATACTCTGGTTTTGATTCAAAAAAGTAATCCTGTTTACACTGTTCACGATATAACATAATAACCCACTTTATATTCATTCCTCTAGTTTAATATTACGTACACGAATGTACTGGATGTTTTACCGTTATTTTGCTAGAAAATTTGCATATGTTGGTAATAAATATTGGTTTCTTCGTGAAACATGAATGCAAGTTTGCTTTCTAGTAAAAATGCGAATTTTTTATTATAGTAATTTAAACTACTTGCAGAATATACCAAATATAACATTTTTTATGTATCATATTTTGCAGTGAACGTGATTTTATTTCGAAGTATTTTGAAAGTTTTGACAGGGGTAGAGAGAGATAAGCGCGTTTTCAGCAGAAACTAATTATTGCATTTTAATGTGCGACTTTTATTGGTTTACGATTTGTTAATTTGTCTGAAAATTACCCAATTTTGTTATAGAATTTTCATATTTACAAATAGTGATGCACGTAGACAGTGCGCTGGTAAATGGTGTATGGTGAATCTCATGAAATCTCTGTGCAGCGTCTTTGCGGTCACGTATTAGATGAAAATAAACAATTTGGTCAGTTATTCAAAACATACAATACACAAATGAATACGTTTCTTACGTTTTCATAAACGCATGACTACATTAACCGTGGAAACATAAATGCACATTCTAAATGTTTTACTTTTAGACTTGCTTGCAAATAAAGCTAAAAACTATGAATATCATAAAAAATCAAAGATTACTTTATTTTGCAAATTGAATTTTCTCCAAATTCTAATTATTTAATTAACGTTTGAATAAAATAAAAGGAGATGATTCAAACGTAAATACGATCCCAAATTAACAAAGATTGAAAATAAGAACTTTCTCATCTTGCTTTATGGTGTGTATTTCATTACGGATGAATATTTGTAAAACTTTTGAATATTTCAAAAACTGATTTTTGCACTACGTCTGTATGCTGTGTGATCCCAAGCTCCTTCCAATTGAAACTGTCTGAGGTGTGAGATAAATTATTCAACTGTGTGCCAATCATATTTCACACGTGACAAATCAGATGATCTGCAAGATCAAAATATCGTACAGCCAAGACCATTTTGTTGAAAATGCTTCCTTTAGCTTATTTTTTTCGGAAACTATAAAATGTAATCATTTTTTAAGGCGAAACGATAAACCGCAATATTTTTTATGCTAGTCGATTTGCATATCCAATATAATAAGTTTACAATGTAACATTTGCGTCATAAAGAAAATATCGCTTCTAGTTGGCTGCGTTTGGGACGACGTGATCGTTATTGAAAAAGTCAACGACTAAATGGTTAAATTTTATTTGATAAAGCGCCATATTCCAATTGTGCAACACACAGGCCGAGATCTTCATAAAGCTGATATTGGCTGAAAATAACATCGATAAAAATTGCCGCTATTAGAAGATATTGCAAACGATGAACCATTTGAATCTGTCATTTGCGAATTCTATTCCCATGAATGTGATCTGGCCTTTGGTTAACCACGTTGTTAACCTCTAGGGGCAAACGTAATCATTATTAATCATTTAGGGGAAAATCGACAACCTCACTCTTAATCCCGAAATGACAGTATTGTTTATGACGTATGTAATACAATCTCATTATTAACTAGGCTTTCAAAGAAGATTTATTTAGGAACTTATATTCAACAATTTTAGGTTTGATCTGTAGAGTTATAAAACAAATGTTGATATCTCCAAACATCAAAGGTAAGAGTACGTGCCAGAAATTTAAATTACGAACCTTACTTTAGTACATACCATACTAAAGCTCTAGTACACTTAAACATTTTGAAAAATTTATCCTCACATTAAAAATTTATTTCGTCTAAATTGAAGTAGAATTTATTTCAAGGAAACCTCCGGTTTAAAATTTGAAGTGAAAGGCAAATATTATTTATGTAAAAGATCTAAAAATTAATTATTAACTTCCTGTCTACGTAACTTTTAGAATTCCCATCATTCGTCAATGTTTTAAAAATAATTTAATTAAAAACACAAGATTTTATTTTTGCTTTACATCTTATTACGTCAAACTGTGCACACACGATTTTGCATTATAAATTGGTTAGAGATGCACTTCGATTCGAGTTTGTGTGTACTAGACTTAAAATTGTGTATGTTTTTTTTTATTTTAAGAGTGTCATCACAGCTAGACATTCGATTTCCTCTGTATTCCTGTGGCATCTAGAATTCATCTAATACCTAATCTCATTTTTGAAAAGAAAATCTCTTTAAAAAAACTTTGTTAAGCAATTTCCAGGATAATTTAATTTTTAAATACGAGCATTGTTTTTGCTAAGAGTGGCGTATTGTGTTACGTGTTAAAAAGTTTTTCCAGCGGCTTACATTAAATAAATATATTGGTGACTTCACAAAATGCCTCTTTACATAAAAAACCTTGTCTCACCTTTTACTTTTGAGTTTCAATTATTTGAAAAAGACACATAACAACGTATATGCATCTATAAATACAATGCACCGTTTGTTTTTCTTTTATGCCTCAGAAACAAACGTAAAATTTAACGGTTCGGAATAAACCAGAGTGATACTGTTCCACAATCTTGCATTTTCGTTTAATAAAAGTGGGTATAATGTTCATAAACGACTATAATATTGAAGTGAAAAGAAAAACATACCGCTGGCCATTAAAAATTTTATATCATGATTTATTGCTGAGTAAGTTTCTATAATGTTAAAAATTATTAGCTATTTTATCTCTTTAAGAAGGAAGCAGTTGATTTTATTTTTAAAAAACGCACAGTTTTATCGATTGAATTTCTAGTTCTTGCTAAAACGTATATTGGTCTCATTTTGTTTTGATGATGAATTTACAAAGGAAACAGGTAGGTCTCGTCTCGGGTCCAAATAATCAAAAGAGTACCTACATCTAAATAATGGATTTGACCGTGCACTTAACGACCAATCTTTGTAAAGAAGCCTTAAACTGCTATAAAACTAAAAAAACAACATTCAATGAGCTACAACAATTCGAATAAAAAAGGTACTCCTTGGAGGATATATAAGTGATTAGTGAACACGTAATTATGGTAAACTGCGTGTTATACCCAAAACTAAGTAATTTGTAGATCGATCACTAATGTCCAAGTTATAATTAATGTCGATGATTAAATTTTTGTTGACATAAACTTTGTACATTTAATATAGGGTTCATTCGCGATTTAATTTAAATCAGGAAAGTTGAAAACTTTCCGCTTTATTTCAAGCAGCTGAAAGATTTTTTAAAACAGCAAAACTAGAACAGTGATTAAAAATGGAATTGTGGTTAGTCCTAGCAATTGATTTAAAGTAAACAAACCAAGAGCAAATATGCGATATTCCATGCAAATATGCGATACGCCATTGTACATTATCGAGGTGATTGATGATGTCGACTAAATAATTTTTCACTGCTCTGGCGAACAAATTACACATTTCTCTATTAAAATTGACCATGGTGATTGAAAGCTCGCAAACCACATTTCCGAATGAAACATGTAATAAGGACAAATGGCCGAAACCGTTCATTTCGTTCATTTACTACTACATCTAACGCAAAATATTTACTTTTACTATCGAATTGCCCGAATTTTGACTTTCATTTACCAACACACTTTTAGCTAAAATTAAAACGGTAACGAATAATTTTTAGTGATATATTACTAAAGTTCACACTCGCTATAAACTTAAAAAGCTTGAGAACTTTTCATGCCAATTAAGTGTTTGGAAAACAGATGTGCAACCGCAGTTATTTTGCTAGCGGCTCTGCCAAATTCAAATTTGTAGCAGATTCTGTTTACACTTGATTTGATGCCTAATGATACAGAAACCTCAAAGAGTATATTAAGGCTTAAAATAGACAAAGCAGATTGTGCGGCCTTAATATATACTTTCATTATGCAAACGTGATGATATAACTGACACAAACTTCTAATTATGATCCAAAGCACAAAAGGACAACGGCGCACGTCTTAAACCTTTGACTAATTACTGGTTTTAACCGCAGTATTACAAAGTTAATTAGAAACACGCGTTTGCTTCAATTTTTACACTCTTCATACAAAAGTGCAACTAACAACTAAATTGTTACAATTGAACATCAGCACAAACCAGTTTTTTTTAGATTACAAACCAGTTTAAAAAGCTCAAACGTTCCGATCTTTCCAATAACTGATCCTGTATAGACCGATTCTAAATCAGCCAATCATGTTATTCGAACATTGATGATTCTTTGCTTGATTTGTGTAGCATGTCAATAGAAACGAATTTACAGTAAATTTTAATAGACAAATAAACAGTGATTTCGACCACAGACACAGAACGAACATACTTGGAAAAGTCACATTTTGGTTACAACCATGAAGTACTTTACGTCAAATGATAGCATGCATCATAGAGTTATAATGGAGATCAAGTTCAGGTTTTGTGGTTTCGTCCTAAATAGTACACAAAGAAAAGTAATAAGCACTTTCTCACAACAAGTAGGTACACCTGAGCAGTGCAATCAATGAAATGCAAGACAGACAATACAGCGTTCTGCTTTATTAAAAAGACTTAAACTTAAACGTGTTTTTAAAGTCGTTTTTAGAAATTCTTGGTAAATGTCAGGTTGTGTAGACAAAATGATTTATATGTTTAACACTTTGGGGCTTTCTATTTACTTAATTTAGTTAAGTTATCTAACAATTAATTATAAGCATACTTGTTCACCTATTTCTGGAATGTTTTGGGAATTCGTGCATGTAATACACTTTATAGAATCTTTTGTTCCGAACATGGTTAAGAACGTTCGTAAAATGTCTTAAAGATGACGTTTGACAATTACTCAATTTAAACTTCATAATGCTCGGTTCGTGTTTGAGCACCTAACCACATCATCAAGAGATTAGCGATTATATTGAAGGAGTAATCTTAAGCATTAAACGCGTCATGTCTTAGGAGAAAATGATGCAAATTGTTTTTTACATTTGAAATAAAGTGGTAAATAAATAAAAACCTTTCCTTAATGGAATCGTACTCCATCAAGAATTTTCGTCTTTATCGATCCTGTCATAAAGTTTATTGCTAAGGGGTTTTAGAGATGCGGCCTTTGATTAAGTCATTTTACAAAAGTAACAGCAAAACACCAGTCGAACAAAAATGGTTCGAAACAGAACCTAAACAAGCGATAACGACATCAAAGATCAACGTGAAATAAAATTGAATTCTTTTACTTTTGATAGGGCTAACTTGTTCAATTTACGCGAGGCAGCGTCTTCAAATTCTTACAAAGTAAATTTCGATTTTATAACTTCAATTTAAACACGAACAAAAATTATATCTCTTATTTGTGAAATTGTATAAATCTGTCGAACAAAACGGTCACGTTTAGTTTCTTTTTTACGCTTCATCAAATCTGAAGGGTCAAAGCTAACTTCTTTTGTGAGAATCTGATCTTCAGTGTACGTACTACTGCTATCGATACGTCAAACCGGAAAAGTAACAATGCACAAAAAAAGAAACGAGAAGCATTCCTCTAAAAATTAAATGCGTTCAATTTACAAAACTTTTCTAAAAATAAGCAAAAACAAACTTCTACAAGTTAACTAACAACTTTGATTCTAAAACCAAATCTTAATTATTTTTTTAACCGCGGTTTTAAAAAATATTTTTGTGTGGGAATTTGATTAAGTCTTTGCAATAGAATTTTATTACCCTGGAACTTATAATTCAATAATAGCAGTCACAAACAAGTTGAAAATTAATGTATTTATCATTTAATTAAGTTTTGTATGCTAGTTGTAGCGTTAAATATGTCTTACAGGCTGCATCTACTCGTAATTTTACTTAATGAATGCTTTAATAAAAGAGTAAGTTTGTTACGATTTAAGGGAAGAAATGAGTGTTTTGGAAGCAGTAAAAATTATGTAGAAATGTGAATCCTACCTGAGTTAATTTTGTAATCCCTGTTAAATAAACCAGTTTAGATAGTCCAAAGAAATACAAAGTACTCGTAGAAAGGAAAGGAATGTCAATAATCACCGAAAGTTGATATGGACGAAAGCAACTAATGGAGCACGTACCGAGAGTAGGATTGTGATTTCAACATTTCGAAAATTGTACTTTTCTCCAAACTGTGCCTTTTCTATAAATACTAATTTGCATTTCGTACAAGGACACACAAACCATTCTGTTCTCTCAAAAAAAGGGAATAAATCGTTTTCAAGTTTTCAATTCTTAGTGGTAACTTCAAATCACCATTAGTTGTTTGAATTAGAATTAAAACCAAACAATGACAAAGTAAACAGTAATCTTTTATTTAAATGAAGAAGCTGCTTTATTCCTAAAAGAACACGTTAACTGAAATTAACATATTTTTGCGAAGCGCTATATTTTAGTAAATGCCACACCACCATTTATGCTAAAATTAAATATCATCCCAGTATTTCGGTACTAAGAAAACAAAAAATGTGTACTGAATGGGCACATTTTAGTGGAATGTATTTAAGTAACGTTTGAGCAAGCACCTCTTTTATTATATCGTGCATTTTTATATAATCTACACACTGCAGGGGTCCTCAATTTTTTCTTCTAATGAATATCACTTATAAAACTAAACTTTGTCATTTAAATGAAAAGCCTCCGCGTTAATTTAAGAGTATTCTTCAAACATAAGCACTCTACTTATAAATCTTTCACCAAAAGCTGCAAAGTAAAGTTGAATATTTACAAAATTTATTTTTACACAAGAGATAAGTTAATTGCCACAACTTTGATCCAGAAAAGAACGATTTTCTAACAATCATATTGATTTTTTTGCACCTGAATGCTCGTTACTAGTTATAATCTGGTTGCAATCGTTTTTACACACGCTGCATGTTAAGATACTTATCCTGAACTTAAAGCATAATCTAAAAGTTAGTAAACAAAGGTAACAGCATTGAGAAGTAGGTTATGAATCGCAATGTCTGCTTTTTCCAAAACTTTAAACGAACTTATTCATTTTAAACTGATTAACTGAGAGCCTGTGGGTATTTTAAAGAAAGGGTTGAATCATTTTTATACATCGTCGAGAGAAGGTTCCATTTATTATTGAATTAATTCATTTAGAACTGAGGCATGTTTTTTCAGTTTAAATAAGATGAACGACGCATAAGCAAATGACAATAAACGAAACTTTCTCATACCTAATTTTACAAAAGAAATTCTGATTAAAGTTACGCAGTCTTACATTATTTTTCTAAAATACTCATTAATTTTCTCAGATAGCTAATAATGAATTATTTAAATTAAACACGTAACTTTAGTACAGTGTTTTAAATTACGTTAAACTAACTCTCTTTGATGCTAATGCGAAGAAGCATTCTCTGCATACTGTATCAGCAATGACAAAAGTCTTTTGCGTAATATTGCTTCTGTTGTCTTTAAATTTCAAACAAATTAAATAAATTAAAACATATTAAAATTGAATTGCTCTCAAATGTCGTTACGAACCAACAAATCACGATGCGTGTTAAGTAAACATCACACATGCATCACTCAAACGGTTCTAATTTTCCACGTTGTTACCAAATCGATAGTTTTGCAAATATGATACCAAATAAACCAGAATAAAACACTCAGTCCGCAGTATTTTTGAAACTTTCTATTAAATTTATTTTCGCATCATTTTTTTTAAACTGTGCTAACCTTATTTATAAATAATAATTACAAAATTATATTGCCTTGTTTGAAATAAAGGCTTTTAATGATAAGTAAGACAAAAGTTTTATTAGCACTGGAGCTTTCAAGTACTTGTAAAATTCAGTTCTTTCTAGAGCACTTTATTTGCAAATTTGTCCATTTCAAAAGAGAGGAAATATTTCGCAAGAAACGATTGTACTTCCACACTCATTTAATTTGCACTTTGAAGTATGCGTCGAATTCACTAGTAAGTAATTATCAAATTGTTCAATCCTGCTGTCAGCGCTTTTACAAATTCTTAGCAGGTTTCAAGTGAATTATTAACATTCTTAACCAGCATAGTTCAATAAGCGCTATAAAGACTTGCTAATATTTAACATAACAAATTACCTTGTTTATCTTTGTAAACAAAACAAGTGGAGTTAAGGTATTTGTAAAAGAAATCATTTTTCATGATGTCTCGTGCGTCAATACAAAATCAATTTAATAATTCGGTTGCAGTAATTTGTTTCCGATTGCACGTGTTGATCATCAATAGTAGTTTAAAACGATCTTTTCAAATCGAGTATTAACGCAGTTTCCTGCCTGGAAAAGCACACAAGTAGAGAAAAATTCTACCGGAATTTGTGTAGGCGATATCAATTGAGGTTAGTATTAATAAAATCAGGAAAAAGCGCAGAAAGAGACACTTGTGGGTTTTCATTTCTCGATAATAACGTTCGATTTGTGTTTCAAATCAAGATTAATGGTGATATTGTCTGTGTTCAGGGGTAATAGAAGAGATTCCATAAACGGTTACTTACCACCGAAGCGTTATTGGTTGTAAAGCTTTAATGGCTGCTTAACGCTTTGAATTAATCTTTGAGTAATAATACTACACAATTACCTGATTAATTAAACAGGTACATAGCTGTTTAAGTAAACACGGTAAGTACCGTGATCTAATTATATGTAATTGTCGAGCAATATTCACGTCTTTTAAATTATAAATCATCAATATTATTTTCAAGAGCTTCAAGTTGTAAAGTCCAAACTGCTCATTTGATAAACTGTTCAGTCCGTTATATTAAATAATGTGGTTATTCGTAAACTAACAGCTATATTAAATGATGAAAAAAAAAAGTAATTCCATTTTTTTATTTAGGTGGAGATGTTAAAAAATTCAATATATTTCAGTTGCTGAAATTTGTAACGAGTTTCCTGACTCCACCGGAGAAAAATTTTAACATTATTTTAGCCTATCCCAGCCATTTCTCCAATTTTATTTTTATTTCCTTTATGCGGGGTAAAAAAAAACACAAAAATTTTAGTCTAAACATTTATTTCCCAATTTTTTGCATATACATTTTCACATTATTCTTTATATATATATTCGAGACCTTCTTACGGACTTGATGAGTATTGACTGATCATGAATGATGATAAATCAACTTGGCTTTGATGTCGATTTGTTGGTCTCTGCAATTTGGATGTATTGGAAAATTTTCGAATTTCCTAATCAAAAAATCATTTACGCAAAATAACGAAGCTTTTACTGGTGAAATAAATATGTGACTACGAAATAGTTTTTAATTAACGTTCTTGCAAAACTAACAGTCTACTAAATGTTTTGGTACGATAAACTATATAAATTAAACAAAGTTGGTGAACCGCTTGATGATGTATACTAAATTGAATTGAAACAACTGTATTGACATTGATTCACTATTTGATCAATTCTATTGTTGATTCCGCTTAAATGGTTTCATTTTATCGTAACAAAAGTAGAATTACTACACTAAAGATATAAAATTACTAACTTCCTCTGAGAAAAACACCGCTCAATAAAAATAAATTTGGTCGATAGTTTTGCTACAACAAAATTGAATATTCCCGAGTATAAGCAGGTAAAGGCTTGCCCTAAAATAAACAGCAATTAAATATTAAATGAAGTAAATGGCGTCCTAAAAAAGCAATTTCAACGTTTTGTGTCTTAAACGGTGTTTTAGAAATCTTTTTTTATAAATTTTTAAACCAAATTAAAACTTTATACTTAACGTTAACGAAAATGTCAAGTCACTAAAGTGTTGCGAATTTGGTTCTTCAGAGCGCTATTAATTTGTTTTTCTATATGAAGTTACTCTTAAAATTCATACGGCACCAATATTCCTTAAAAGCATATACTAAAACTAAAAAGATAAATTAATCTCAAATCTCAAAGCAAGTTTTCTACTAAATGCTATAATTAAAAATTGGGCATGTGGTTAAATTAAACATGGAAAGTTTTATTTGTTAGATATAAAATTGCCCTACAACTAATCTAAAATTCGTGTAGCCGGTGATAAAGAGTTGATGTTGGCATCAATATTTTTCTAAATATATAGTTTCCAGTTATTGTGAGCGCCGATTTGGTTGGAGCAGACGGCATAAATAAGATATCCTGTATATGGTTAAAGCTATTTGTGAAGGTGTAAAGTCGAAATTCACACTTGAATCTGAAATCTTTCTTCGTATTGGAAGTGACAACATATTGAAGTTTAAAATAACCGTTTCTTTTTAATGAATTTCCTTACAAAACAACCAAACAAAAATAAACTATGTATTAATTTAATTTATTCTGCTCGATAACGTTAAGTACCTATTTTACTCGAGGTGTTAGACTTCATCTTTGATCGAACAGATATGACAGATTTATTGCTGTTTATCACACATTATAATTAACTCAAACACAGGCAAAAGGCAAAAAAATGGTACGGGGTGATTTAGGAGCCTAAAAAATTTATGTGAACAGTTTGCATGAATATTGAGCGAACTTGAATACAAATTAGTCAAAATGCACGTTTAAACTGACCTTTAGCACATGAAAAGGTTAATTATTATTATTCACTGTATAAGTTTCAAAGTGTACGATATGTGTTATGATTAATCACATTTGAACGATCGATTTGGCATATTTTTTCGATTAACATGCAACACAAAAGGCCGTAATTTATAGACAGATTCTGGACTGATATCACTTTATTATAATGTTGTTTTAATTTTCAGCCCACTAACACTGCTCTAAAAAATCTCTGATGTTATTTTTTTATTGCTCATGTTTCGTTAAATGTGGTCAAATTAAATTATTGTAACAAAGTGCAAAGCAAAAGAAACGTTCTTTGTCTCTTTAGGAATTGAAACAAATTCAATAAAATGAGTAATCATCAAATTATCACAAACACGGTGTCGTCAATTAAATTTTAGTAAAAAATTGACGAAAATATTATTTTCATGCTTCAATAAGTACATACTACCAATGTTCACACCCACACATTTTTTTCCGCTTACTATCAAAGAAATGAAAATATGATTGATGAACGATCAGAATATGAAAAGCTACTCCAAAAGGTATTGCTCGTATTTGTTATTGTCATATCACTGAAAGTTTTGATTCCGAAAATTTGAGCAAAACACTAGGGAAAAAGGAAATAATAACTTTAATAAATCTCATCTAAAAGCTAACTAACTCTAAACAGAATCGGGCTTCGGAGGCTCTCAATCAATTTGTCTTAGTAAAATAAGTTTTGATTTTCCTTTATTGATTGGATAGATAACTGATTACATCATCCTCCGTCGTCCTCAGAGGATAGTTTCAGTGTTTACATCTGTTTCCTCCAAAAAAGGGGGAAAGTCTCGTGTAGCAGATGTAAACGTCAGACACAGTAACTCGAGGTGTATAATATATGGTGTTGCGTTAAAATGAGTGGTATAGTTGTGTGATTTGTTGTGAGGGCCGCTGGTCTGCACAAAGATGTCTGCTGATGAACGTCGCGTATCCGCTTTATGCCATTCGGATGCTTTCCAAATCCGTTTGACTCTGTCAAAACAACAATGGCCTCGTGTGTACAGATAATTGTGATTCGCCTAACAGATAAAATGCTCACATTCCAAAGCTCGATTATTGATTCATAAAACTAAAACCACTATTCAAGCATAAATATTTGATCCTGCTGAAGCGTGACCTGTCATTGTTACAACTGACAACACGCAGTTTACAACCCACACTTTTCATCACACCTTAATAAATTGGCTTTTTACTGCAACTGTCACGACTGCAAATCAACACTTTCAAATCGCGTAAACGAAATTGCAGTCATAGCTAAACAGAAATTTATTTTCTATTACTCCACATTTTCACTAAAAAAACAAATAGAACGACGCATATTATGACCAGCTTTAGCATAAACCGTAATAGTTTTTTTTTTTAATAAGATGTAGCACTGCAGCAGACATTTACTTGCGTTAAACTATAAAATGTAATCTAAAATCCATAAAACATCAATATTTTGCATCTTCTAAAAAATACAATGCGTAAAACGGCTACAATTCTATTACCTATATAAAGCTATTGACACTTCCAAATGTACAGACTGAAAATTGTTTTGAAATAACATTACATTGCAAAGATAACGCGCATATTAAAACATTTGGTTTTAATTATTAAACATAGTGATCGTATTTTCACTTTTGACAAAGTTTATCTCGGAGACCGTCTATTTTGATATCGCGCTGAATATAAACGTGCAACCTACGAAGCGTTTCTTAACATTTTCCATAAATGAGAATCATGTCGGTCTTTTCGCCATTGCTCAAAATTTTAGCAAATCTTATACCAAGTTCATCAAGGTTTGTATTTTTATAAATTAAAGTTAAAATTTTGTCTGGACACTATGTTTAATGTTTTAATACTAAATGTTTTTAATATAAACGTTATCTCTGAAATAATTACATTACACAGATAATGTGGACATTGGTTGGTTGCTTCAAAAAAAATTCAGGCTCGTGGGACACTGTATTTCATTAAAAAAATTACACCAAATGACGCCAACAAAATGTAAATAAAATATCACATTTTTACTGTTTTCAAAAACTTGATCAATACGATCAAATGCCTTGCTAGAATCGCCGCAAATAGAATCAACTTGTTGCACATTCCCCATTAATGCAAGCATAAAATTAGAATAAATTGAATATTACTGCATTCCCGTGGCGCAACTTCAGAAGATTTACAAATTTTTACTTTTTTTATTTTGTAAATTGCGACAAAACTATACCTCACACGTTATAATAATGTGTTTATGGACACATATGAAAAATGTTCCGGGAAATCAATTGGCATCGAGAAAACTGCAAAATTCTTGATCGTTTAGAAGTTATAGTTGAATTAATATTTTGGATATTTTTGACTCTATCAGCAAGTTTCTCGATAACTATTTAAAGTAGGATAATTATCTTTTTTTATATGATAAAAAATTAAATTTGCTTTCTAACGGTACCAAACACAAAAGACTAGCGTCAATAATTCCAAAGTTATTAACAATAAACTTCTTCGAGTACCGAAAATCGCCCAAGATTTCGACGAAAATCGAAAAAATTAAAAGCTTCAAAACTGAACTATTTGCACTATTGAGAGTTCAAAAAACGTTGTAAAAATGCAAAAAATAAGTTTTAATTTTTTTGTGTAATTCTGTATGAATATATTGAATTAAGACATTGAAAATGTTGGGGTTGTCTTTTCTGAAAATTTTTAAGACATACCTACTTAATTTTTCAAGTAAACTCTATCTCTGGCTGCGCTAATGGGTTATGCCAAATAACAACTAACTGAAAAAATATCTAATAAAAGTGTCTTAGTTACCAAAATATACCGTGTTAAAAACACTATTAGATTTTAAAATTTTAGATAATTTAAACTGATGCCCATATTACATTATTCACGCCACGCCTGTTCATAGCTAAGTGAATCGATTTTCTTTATTTAGGTAGGATTTTTATTTAGGTATAGGTGTGGTATTTTTTATTGACATTTGTCAAAAATAAAAAAAGTTTTGTTTAACTTATTTTTCAATTTTTTACTCATTATTGATCATAACCTTTCATTCTCTCATCGTGTATGAGTGGTAATAATACTATACAATGTGCATAAACACAATGTTTATATTTTTGAGTTTCGAGAACGGTGAACAATATTAAAAGGTTCTGCAAGGTTCAAAAAGTTTATAAACAATTGTTTTATTCTCTTCTTTTGGCAATAAAAATAGTTGATTGTGTCCTAGAACCCAGAATAAACATAAAGTTTTCGGTCAAAAGAAATTTTAAGAAGCTCTTTTGCGTATTTACAATACGTTTCAAAACTTGTCACTCTGTATCATTTGCCATTCAAAACAGATTTTTAATATCAAAATGCAAATGCAGTTTCGCCAAATATGTGAAAACTAAAATAAAACTAGAGATTCAGTATTGGTATCAAAGACGTATTCATACAATGTTGTAAATAAATTGCAAATGGTATTGAAGTAGCGTTCACAAAATTGTAGAAAAGTCAAAGCATAAATATTTACCTTTTCTTTGTCGTAGAATATAAAGGAGCTGCAACTGATGCCATTTTGCGAGAGAATGGTATTTTTAGTTTATATTTTTAAACTGCAGTTAATGACAATGCACAAAGCTCAAAGATAACATAGAGCATATGTAAAGTGAGTAACTAGTCCTATAACACACAAAGAGTGATGAGATTGCACAAAGCGAACTTGAGTGGTATAATACGTAATAAAGATAAGTGCCTTGAATATTCCGTCAAAAATTTTCTCACTGAATTTTCAGGAAACATTTCTCATGTGAAATTTAACGCATTGTCACTATCTTCCTAGATTGAAGACTTGAAGTCATTAAAATTAATGTTTAGGAGCAATAAACAAATATTACGTTTGCTGAAACTATAAAGTGCACACTGCAAATATTGTCTTATACTCGTAATAAGCTAAAAACGCGAGCAAGTCGAGTTGCGTTTTTTTCCTAAGTGAATGACATTTAATTACGAAAACAAAAGAGGAAGAAAATACTCACTTGAAGTAGTAGGTATTGTTCGAATAGCCAAAAAACGGAACAGTGTAAGTGAGCATCCAGATGTTTCCGCCACCACAGTCGTAGTACGGCTTTGACCATTTTCCATCTTCGTAACGCACTGACAAAATCTCGTCGGGAACTCGCTCACTGTGAGCAGTTTCATTGTATGTGTAAGTATTGTAACCTGCAACAAAAACACTGATTCAGAATTTAAACACGACTAATTGCTGACATGTCGCACCCAACCAAATCAACAAATTACATTCAAATTCAATTTCCAAATTTTGCCACACGACAGGCCATTCTTTTACCTAAAATGATATTAATCGCAGTTACAATTTTAAACTTGTTTAAGTTGTAAGATCAGACATAATTGTAATTTTTGTAATTTTTTGCGTTCTATTTTAAAACGTCAGATGCAGTTTTAATACATGTTGTCGCCCTAGGCTCTAGGAGACCGAATGAATTGTTCAGAAATGGTGAACTGAAAGTTGCATACTTTTTCTAAACCTGCATTCTGTGGCAGCGCTCAAATCTACGGGGTGCCTGGTCCCTTTAGTCATAAAATAGAATGACAAAATGATAATGGAATGATAAAATGGAAATAATATAAACAAACACAATTTCAACATCGATGAGTTTCTCTTATTTCAGTTTCTCTTTCTACAAAGTATAAGAAGTTCATTTTTCTCTTGATTTTGGACTTAATTATAGTTGTCAAATAGATAAAACCGCCAATGTGATAGGACTTAAAAAGAAATAAAATCCAAAATCAAAAGAAAAATTAGCTTTTTTTTTCACTGAATCAGAATAATGAAGTTTTAATTACAGATTTGCTCGTTTCAAATGAAGCAAAAAATGTTTCTTCTTTGCAGTTTTTTCCTCTATTTCCATAAATTTATTTGTTTATTATGTATAAGGTGAACAAAAAGTTCTTATGGAACCACGCTTTTTTTTAATATTTCCCTTTAGAAAATGATAATAAAAATTAAAGTAACTTATATGAAATTTTTTATCGATAAAATGTGAATACAACATTTAAAGTTGTAATCCTTAGATGAGCGGCAAAATTATGGAATAGTCTTATTACAACTGAAAATATTTTGTTTTGACAAAAATGCTTGAACTTTTTAAAAAATACACAATTTTCAATTTGATTTAAAATTCAATAGATCTTTTAATTGTCGAAATAACAACACCAAAATATTAAATATACAATATGTCCCCGGATTGAGTTTACAAGAGGAAAATTTTTTTTATCTTATTTTACGCCAAAACTGCGAAGGAGAAACATTTTTCGCTTCACTTGAAACGAGCAAATCTGTAATTAAAACTTCATTATTCCGATTCAGTGAAAAAAAAGTTATTTTTTTTTATTTTTGACATTCTTGCGCAACAATTACTTGAAATTTAGAACAGCAATTGTTTCAGCTATAAAATACAGAAAAAACGAAAGCTGTACAATTTATCAAAAAACAGATAACTTGAAAATGATATTTTAAATGGAACCGCACATATTTTTGGTGATCATTCAAATTGCGCTTCGTATTTCTGTAAAACAGTTGGTCAAATAACAAATGTAGTTGCATATTGTGATTTTTTAAATAGTTTTTTGTTTGAGTTGTTCCTGTGGGCATTAAAAAGAGTTGCAAATTTATCTTCAAGTCTTTTGTGCTATGTCGATAATAATTCTGTTGAGTCATTTAATTCAGTAGTTAACAAACTTGTTGGAGGGAAAAGAATAAATTTTTCAAATCGCCGTTCTTCGTGGAAGATGTTTTGCGGCTGTTTTAAACTTTAATAACAACAACAAATTTGTATTTAAACTTATGGAAAAAATATCTGGTACTAATGTTATCTACACCACAAAATTTTCAAATCGCTTATTAAAAACCACAGAAACTCAAGCTGCGAAATTAAATAAAAGAAAAATTCGTATTTAAAGTGCAGATTCCGATTTTGGTGTGACTGATGACATAATAATAATATGCCAATGGATACATATGAAAAAATAAAAAGTGAGTTTTTGAATGATTTAGCTTCTTGCGATATCTTAAAAATTCCTATTGAAACAATTGGTCAAAGTATTCGTAATAATGAGCAGTGGGATAAAGAAAGAAACAACAGATTAACAGCTAGTAATTTTGGAAGAATTAGAAATATGAAATGTAAAACCAATACAGCAAATACTGTAAAAAATATCTTATATAGTGTAGGTGTGTCTAAATTTAAAAAATTGCCTGAACCCCTACAGTGGGGTACTGACAATGAAGAAAAAGCAAGGTTTGAGCAAATCACAGGTTTCAAGGTGGAGTCATGCAGCTTTTTTGTTGATGAAGAAAAAAATTTTTTTAGGTGCAACACCAGATTAGTCGGTTCAAATGCTATTGTTGAAATTAAATGTCCATTTAGCGCGAGAAATACAGATATTAAAACTGCCATAGAACGAAAACTTATTAAATACTTTGAGTTAGATGCTCAAGATAATAGTAAAATAGTTTTAAAAGAAAATGATATGTATCATTTTCTTTTAAAACTAAATATATTAAAATAAATTATATGTATCAAGTACAAGTTCAGCTCCACATTACTAATCGCCAAATATGTTATTTTATAGTGTACACCTCCTGCGATTTAGAATATTGTATTATTGAAAGAGACGATTCAAAATATTGGTACGGAAAAATAATAGATTGTCTATAAAAATTTTATATGAATGCAATGGTACCTGAAATAATTGATTCAAGACGTAGTCGGTACATAATTGTTTGTACTCGTAACAACTTGTAACGGTAGTGTTTTTTATTTCATTTGTTACTGTGATAAGTGCTAAATTCCTGCTTTCCGGTCGTTAGATCGGAGAGTACCCTGCTTTCCTGTCGCTAAATTGGAGAGTACCCTGCTTTCCGGTCACTAGATGGAGAGTACAAGTCACAAATCGACAGTAATAAATGATAATAAGTAATTGTCAAAAAAATAGTACTCTATTTAGTATTTTTTGTCTCTCAAAATTTGTATCTCAAAACTTGCCTTCGTTACTTTTCTTTTTTATTTTCACTCCTATTTCACAAACTGATCCAAATCAAATCAGTCACAACATTTTGCAATAGCCTAATATATTTTTACCAATAATTTCTTTTCTTTCGTTCCATAATAAATCATTTCTGATACCACTCTTTCCCTTTCCTGCCAAGAATACTCTAAACCTCCTCGTGGTTCTTGCTGGGCAAATTAATTTTTGTTTTTTTTTAGTTTTTTTTTTAATCTTTTGTAATACACATAACACAATAACGATAAACATAATATGTGTCTCACCACAAATACCTATAATCGTTTTTAACACAAAATTAATTTGGCTAATTAGAGCTGTCCGTAAAGACCAACCCATATAATAATTTCTACGCACAAACCGTCCTCAGTGAAATTAATATAAATATTATGTTTTATTTATTTTATTTTTTAGGTTTACGTATTAGGCTTAGTGCCTTTATATTAAACCTATCTATTTTTTAAATTTATTTTTAAATAGATGAATAATAAAAAAATTAAAGTTTTGAAATGTACTAGCAATTTTCTTCTTGAGGGGTGCAGATGCATATCTTTGCTTTGAACAAACGCAATAAAACGTTGTGGGTTACACCCTGCGGTACGGCCCGGCTCGAAAGTAAATCATACTCCAGGTAGCTGCGAAGTTGTTGAAATGTGTATTAAAGTTGCCTACTTTCAATTTAATTTTTGCTTTATATCAAAGAATTAAGAATCAAGAACAGTTATCAAATTCGCCTTATAACAGGGATGTGTATTTTTAAATTACCTATAAAATGTTTTTTTTTTAATTCAATACAGTGTACCGTTATCAAGAAATCTTAATAATTAAGATTTTTACATTTTATTCAATAAAAAATTATCTATTAATTTATTTAAAGCGGGAATATTATCCGGATCTTTATTTCCCTTTTAGGAAACACTACAAACATTAAGAAACTCTTCAAGTTCAAATTTGCGGTTAAAAACAAAGAAATAAATGTATATGTAATTGGTATACGCCAGCTTTCAGGGGGTCTGGAGCCTTTACCAGTTGCAGAGGTTGCAGAAAGGTTAAATACCACTTTCATTGGTTATTTTCATAGTAAAAATATAATAAATATTAAAATATAATAAATATAAAATATAATAAAAACAATTTCGTGTTAATTTATTTCAATTAGTTAATTTTTTCACAATGTAATAAGCTTCTTACCTGAAAAAAGTCGTGCTAAAATTTAATTATTTTAATGTCTGAGAATAATGGTATTACATGTATAGAAATGTGCTATTGACAACCAAAGCTTTTCATCCAGGAAGTGCAAATGTAATTCCAAGATTTGTAAAAATAAATTCCTAAGATTTCGTGATTATAATAGAGGTCTTACACTGATTAAAGACCATCTTCCGATTAGCGTTTTTAAATTGAATTATTTTGGCATTCTTATTGTAAATTTCGAAAATAGTAATGTAAAAATATTTAATAGTAAATAAAACTTATAGAGAAACAAAAATTTGTAAATAATTATACAGAGTGTGTCAGAATTCGCGCCCCAGAGGAAAATTTCAAATAAGATAAGAAATCAGGCACACGGAAAAAATGTTTAAAAATTCTATCTGTCAAAAAATTTTGACATTTATTTTTTGACTTTTAACATTTTTTACGTCATTTTAATAATACTGATGATCTTGTAATGTTTTTTAATAATTATTTAGTAAGGGTACAAAAATTTGAAACAAAAACTTGAAAAATTATTTCTCCAACAGAAATAAATAGAGTCAAAGTGCAAAATTTAAACTCACGTAACTTCGAAATTTTTATAGATAGAATTTTTTAACATTTTTTTACATGTTCCTGTTATCTTACCTTTTTTTTCTAGGGCGCGACTTCTGGCGCACCTGTATATTACCTGTTATTAATAGTACCTCCATGATAAATACACTAAATACAATATTTTCAAAACCTTTTAAATACGGGTAAAGAATACGATTTCACAAAATATTTTGTAAATACTATATTGCGTTTGAGTTTAACGGCTGTTCTAACAAAATTTTTATTCAATTTTACATTGTAATTATTATTTATAGAAAAACGTTTTATAATTTCAACTAATGATAATTATAGTTTTCAAAAAATTATTGCATTTGAAGATTTGTTAAAACAGATTTGTAAGATTTCATGACTATAATAGAGGTCTTAAATTAATTAAAGTCTGCTTCTGAAATTATTCGGAAGGTCCTCCCCCGATTAACGTGTTTAAAATTGAATTATCCTAGCATTCTTAATGTAAATTCGGAGAATAGTAATGTGATTTGCGGGAGTGAAACAGTAGGTACTTAGTGGTTAATTCTAAGATAAAAGTGCAAGCTCTTGCAACGCCCCTATATATGCGTAATGAGACAAGGGTTCAAGGGTGAACCCTCTGAATGATTTAGCTATTTCTTTCGAAGAAAATATATCGAATTGATAGATTCGGTAGTTCCTTAAGAGAAAGCAGATTGTAAATTAAGGACGTATTTGCTCGTTTTTCGATTAAATGACAACTAAAGCCACCTATTTACATGTGTTTTAGGCAGCTAAAAGACAATTACATTTGCGATACTGAAGTCAAATTCACTTCCTCTCTGAAAATGCTCTTTGAATAAAGCTAATATTAGCTCAATTAATTGTTAACGAAACATTGATATAGGTTAAGCGTTGATTAGAAGGCACGGTCAGGAAAGCAATTCTTGATTATATGTAAACATTTACATGATTAGTCTATATGTTAAATCAGATATAAGTAACGAATACATTAACATCAGAGCATCCAAACGTCTTCCTAATCAAACCTGACCTCAAATTAGTCCGATAAATTTAAAAGTAATTAATTTTTACGATTGCTTCTCGTTTAATTCGAGCTTCAACCGAGCATCATTTTCACGCCAGCTGCAGAAACGCTCGTCAAACTTTATTGCCTTTTCACGTGTGATAAGCATAATTTCAGTTGCAGTTAAATTACAACGATGCCAAAGTTTTCCTGTGTATATATTGCTCCTCATGCACTGTCTTCTTGCATTTAATTAAGTAACTGAAAGGACCAGGCATTATTGCACTTGTGATAATGACCTATTTACTCACATTTCTTAAAACTTTTTAACGGAATGTAGACACACGCTCGGAAGAATTAATTCGATTACGGTTTTCTGGAATTGGGCATAAAAGAAAAAAGCAGTTTGTCTCCTTTTAAAGACTACACTAAAAACCTTGCTAATAAAACTTCCAGTGGAAATTCTCCAAGGGACAATACAAAAAGTTTTAACGTCTTTAAATTTTTAAAACTATTTTGTAATATAAATCTTGGCAATCTAAGGATTTATCAAGGTGTGTGTAGCAACAACTGTGAAAGTAATGTGCAATGATTAATTATACACAGTGATTGATGTTTATTTTATTTGTGCCATTTTTACCGTTGTTTCCGTGTCGGTAGGATTAAAGACTCGTTTCAGTAAAAAAATCAGATGCTGGAAACCGTTAAATAAAGAAAACTGGTTTAGCTGAAACGAGATTTAAAAGAGATTCTGCCTTTTGACAGCGATATATTCATGTTAACCCTTATTCTAAGGTTGTGCTAAATTCAGAGTAGTATTCATCTCTCCAGTATTAAACATATTTGAAAAATGAATGAAATTGGCAAAGTCGGGACAGACTTATTATTGCAGATTTGGCAATACGTATCAAGCAGTTTTACAAGCTCGAGAAGCTATATAATCCTAGGGAGAAGCACGATGGCAAATAGTTGAATCAGACAGGCAAAGCCTATAGCTCTAAATTCCCAGGATTACAGAGGTCACACCCAAATTAGGATTTAAGTTACATTGCGTTAATAACTGCTAAATAGGCGGAAACTGGTCGATTTATTTCATATCAATGAACAGTGTATTGCTAATGACCACCCTTAAAAATTTGCATAAACTGCACTTCTCTGTTCAAATGCAATGCTAATGAAAAGTTTTCGAATTTTCTGAGAAATACTTAAGTCGCTTGAAGCTTTAGATTGCATTCTACCATCAATTTTGAATATATTAACATCAAAAAGCAAAGTCTAATAATTTAAGAGTTTGTTAAAGTTTACAATTTGAATTTGAATTACTTATAACATCAAAGTTTTCAAGATATCTGATTTATTCTCTTGATACAAAAACGATAATTAAAAAATATTTAATGATATGATTACAATTGTTGACAGTTCGGCACATTTAAAGTAAGATCTCAACACCAGTAAATATTTGCAGTTAATAGCCAATTTCCCCCAGAAAATTTCCAATCTTTAAACAGGATGTTTCTTTAGGACGCCACATCCTATTTCGACCCACTACCTATTCATTCTATTGAACATCCTAAAATCAGATCACACAATAAACTAAATTTAACAATTAATCAAAAAGGAATAAATCCTAGCTATTTTTAACTAATTTTGATATCTAACCCGAAACTAAACTATGCTTGTCATATCTGACAGTTAATTAAATTAAAATCAATCAACTTAACTAATAGCACAGATTCCAACTAACTGCAATTACGTCCCAATTTTGACAGCAGCATTAACATATCAAGTATCAAACAAAAAGCTATGCTTAATACTTCCCCACACTATTTGCAGCCGGTTTCCAACAAACTACTATTTTCGAGATGTAGTAAGTGGGATAACATTCTCTCGACCGTTCATAAATTACGCATTTCATAAGTTTACACATAAATATGCTTTATTGTTTACTCAACTAAGCAGATTATTCACAAAATTGCTAATTACACCCCTATTTTGTTTAACTTGAATTGCATCATTCCTACGAAGGTAAAAAAATATAAAAATGTCCTTCAAACTTGACATTTATTTAATCTTTGGTCCTTGACTTTAAAACATCATTAAATATTTAGGTATTTCTTAAAGTTTTCTGAAAAAAAATTAAAAAGTATTAAAGTCTTTAAAATCTTAGAAGACAATGTAACAAGCTTGAATCAACGATTTTTATAAAATTTTGTTAGAAATTTTTGATGTAGTCATTACCAATAGCAACGCCACGTCCGCGTCCGTCGTAAAATATTAAGTGAAGGGTTAGATAATGCGCCATTTTTAAAGCTTTCCTTATCCCTCAAAGTAATGGCTTAATTTTTATTAAAACTTTCATATAATGGAAAAATGTGTTACCATAACTTAACCAACTGTATATAAATCAAAACTGAAAAGTGTCTATAACAAAATAAAGACATAGGGTGGTAGAAGTTTAATTGTTCAGTAGCCAGAACGAGCTGAAGTTGGTAACTTCAAAGTTCCACAATAATTACTTTAATGCCTCAATAAAACAAGCAAATAGAGACAAAAGTAACAGGTGTGGATGTAATACGGTACAATTTACTGTTGTGCAGACTTGAACGTAGTATTGTGAATCAAATAAAATGAACAATTCAAATAAATCAGTTGAAATTAAGGCAAATCATTTAGTTGGGTGTTTTCATTGATCGGTGGCAAAAACGAATTTGTTGTTAGGAAAACTTTGCTTTTGATGGTTCCTACAGTACGATTAACCGTCTTACAACTTTTATAAATTACGAAGTTTGTTTCGCGACTTATGTGACATAAAAATGCAGGTAGTCGTGGGCAAAATTTCAAAAGTAGTAAACCTCGCTAAAATCATCTTCAAAGAAAATTTCTTGTCGTTTCAAAAATTAATATAGCTTTGTCAAATTTATAAACAATAATTGTCTGTTGTTTTTTGTAAAATCATTTGCTCTTTAAAAGTGACGCAAATGTTTTTCCGATAATACAAACAATATTTTATTCAAAAGTGAAAGTGGAACAACTCCAAAAAGAAAATATGCAATTCTTCTTTCGTTACTTCTAACATTTATGGTTTATGACACTTTTGAAAGAGAATATAATATGTATACATAAAAATACCTTTATTTGACCGAAGTATAAATTGTTTTAATGAAAGACAAAAATGTATTGACTAATTTTGTTTTACTTGAATTTGCGATAAACTTAATAGAACTTTTCTAGTATTAACTAAACTATTTTTCGGTGTATTGGACAAGAAAAGAGATAATGTTCGACGACTGAAAACAAAGCGAAAAGCATTACGACGGACGAAAACCTAAATATCTTAAATCCTGTTCACTGAAGCAGATTAGTAGACGACCATTGCTAGAAATTACCGAAATCAATTTTATCAGTTTATTTTATCAGTTCTTGTAGATTAATAATACTTTTCTAAACAAAATTAACACAAATTGTTTTAAACTAGAATTATTTTACAATAATTTACATATAACAGTTAACAACAGTGTTGCTTATTAATACACTTTAATCGGCTTATAGACTTTTAATGGAGGATTGTTTAAACTCAAAAGTTAACAGAGGTAGCAGCTCCGATATTCTGTGATTGTGGAATAGATAGAATTTCTGATTTATTTATAAATTCAGCTTAATTCTTTGATTTCTGTGTAGCTAACTTCCAATATAAACAAATTAATTGCATCCATGCTGCGGCAGAAACGTAATCAATAATAAACGAGCAAGAAATTTGGGATAAAGTGGCCAATGTAAGTTTATCTAGGAACATTTATAATACTGAAAGGTAATTTGAGGGTAAACCTCTACAAGTAGATATATTAATTTCATAAACCTTGGAAACAGTATGGAGTTGCGGTCAACAAAATGAGAAACACTACGTAATATTGATTAAAACATGAATCTTCCCTAACTGCTGCAATTAAAAAAGTGTTAATTTTATTTCTCACTTCATGCAAGAATTACTCCTAATCTTATTCATATGGTCAAGTTTGTTGACAGCTGCATTACCGGAGTCTTAGTGCTTCGATTGTCTTACAGGTTTCATTAGTTTTAGCAAAGTTTAAATCAAGAGAGTTGGCAAGTTCCTTGCACTGAAGATTAGACATTTTGTAATTAATTCAAGCATTA
Organism: Tribolium madens; assembly: GCF_015345945.1. NCBI lineage: Eukaryota > Metazoa > Arthropoda > Insecta > Coleoptera > Tenebrionidae > Tribolium > Tribolium madens. The sequence goes on along the minus strand of NW_025400995.1, from coordinate 4,390,884 downwards.
TGCCCACGAAGCACGACTGTTGCAAACAGATATTTGATACAACTTAAAGTAAATTTTGAACTTAATTTTTCTGATGACTAATTAAAAAGTTTTCGGCTTTACTTAAATGCTGTAATAAAAATCTGATTGCATGTTATAAAGGGCATCAGTTTGTGGCTTAAAAATCATTTGAAAGCGATTTATTTCAAAGAACTTCAAAGCAGGTGAAAGCTGTCTTCCTAACTAGACAATTCTAAGAAGCTTTACTATAGATGTATTGCTCATTTTCCCAACGACAGATTCACTATTCAAGTAAACTACACTACAGCGTATTTATAAAAAAAAATGTTTATTTTGCACACTCATTGATTACAAAGTGTACTGAAGTTTTTAAATCTTAAAGCGTAACTTCCCAAATTTTCAAATTGTCGTTTATGTGTAACATGCAATCGTTTCAGAACTGTTCTCAACACTTAATATTTAAATCGGTTGGTCTCGTAGCAATGAACGGAACTTTGCCACTTTTCAAATTTCTTAAATCACAACATTCCAAATCTCCAAACGACTTTTGCAGACTTTTCCTAATTTCAGTCAAAATTTAATCATATAATGCCGAACAAGAAAAGCAAATATAAATATAAATCTAATAGAACGTAATTTTATGCTTCCAGAAGCACAGCTTTCATCGTCTGAATTTCGTGATATGTTTACCTTTGGAATTATGATTCAAATAATTGTTTCAAATTTAGTGAAAATTACTTTGGAGATTTCAAATGAGAGGAATCCACAAAAACTACACGAATTCACTATTTAAAACGTCAATAAAAAACTGTCGCGTTACGATAAATCCACAAGGCATATTCAAATAATATTTGATGTAACTTTAATGTGGTAGTAATGTAGGTAGTTTTACTGTTTATTTTTGTAAAAAATCATTTATGACCGGAAGATAAAAGTTAATGATAAAAGCATTAATGAAAATAATTAATAATCGAGACGTTTTAACGCGTGAGCATATACCATTACTGTTAGTCGCTGGTTAATACAAGATTTTATTACTTTATTACCATATTTTTCCATAATTAGCTAATAAAAAAAAATCAATTTTTGAAATTAGTACCAACTCATAATTACATATGTCAAATTGGTAAATTGGTAAATGTAAAGTTCTATTAATTTGATAAAATGTATATTTGGTTACCTAATCTCAACGATTGTTGTAGGATTACTATAGATGTTTTGCATGTTTGGTTGTCTATACTAAAATAGTTTACTAATAGAAAATTATTTATGTTGATAGATGTAATTGCATGTTTTCATATACCTACATTAATAAAGCCCATTAATAAACGTTCACCGGAAAATTACATTATTTACTTATTTACCATCACGATAACTTTGTCTTGTTTTCAACTGTTATTTGGGTTCTGCTAACATCAAAGAATATTGCATTTTGTTTTTTAGTATGAACTGGCTGAAATACAAATAGAATTTAATTTGAACTATGTACAGCCAAAATCATACCTAAACACACATCACAAAGGAATTCAAACGGTTGGAATTACTAAGCACGTATGAGTTGACTGCAGTAAATTAAATTTTCAAGTCTTTTGTGTTGATTTTGTCAAAGGTTCATAGTATTTCATAACTAATAAATATTTTCAATATGGGTTTTAACCCAAGCCATTATCAATAAACTCCTACTTAATTGAACTATACTAAAGCTATTAATTTTTTCATCAATCATGTTACTATACAAGTTATGGTTATATGCTCAAATTAAATAAAATACATTATTTGCAACTCAAAAATTATAATTAAAGACATTTTTAGAATTAGTATTAGTAAAATTTACAAAACTAGCTCTACTAAAATTAAGAAATTATTGTAGATTATATTAAGTTGAATACTAATTTAGCAAAATATTATGTGTAACTTGACAACTTGAAAGAAAAAATTCCCGGTATTTTTGTAATTTTAACATTGACAAACCTGTATATTACCGCCCAAGTGATAAAATTATTTTACTGCTCACGGGATATAATGATGTGTTTTCCAATCTTTAAAAGATTAGTAATTGGGATATTACATCAGTGATTGTGAATAAAAACATATACAAAATCATGAGTAACATTAAACAAACATAACAAAATGTCAAATGTCAAATTTTTTTGACAGATTTTTTCTATGTTCCTAATATCTTATCTTACTTGGAATTTTTCTCTGTAGCGCAAGTTCTGAAATACCTGTATATAGATAATAAGTATACAAAAAATGACGGATAAGCTCGTTGGTTTCTTATGGTACATTTATTAAAAAATACTGTAGGTAAACCAAAGTTTAGAAACTATTCAGCTTTGACGAATGAGTTGACGAATAAATTTTATAATTTTGGTCTATGTTTGTAACTTTTTCTAAGACAGAAAATTATTTTATTGTTAAACTAAATTTTTGTTTACAGAAAACATAATTTTATTTCAAACTCAATTAGCAAAAATTTTGATGATTGTTGTAATCAAACATTTATCTCTTAAATTGCTTAGCGGAATAAATAGATGTTTTGTTTGTAAACATTATTATCACAGTGGATTGCACATTTATGGATAAATTAATCACAAAATATATAAATGCTTTGTGGTTGACGAGTAATTAATTATAAACATAATGCATCTATAAATTTACATTCAAGTCTACATTTATAAAACATATGTATGTAAAATAATAAATAAACGAAATATAAATTTAGAAGAAATTTATTTCTTAAACAATGTCTGCTTGTTATTAGCGTTGTTATTGTTATCCATATATGAAGGATAAGAAAATACAAGAGCAATATTATTATTTTCAATTATTTAAAAAGGTGATATTTATGCCAACTTATAGTGCTTTAAAGGATTTATCAACCTCGTAGGTCAAAAAAAAATTTGCTTTACTATGGAAAAGGACGCGTTATCAAAGTTTGTTAATTGATTTCTTAACATTTTTCTCGGGATGACATTGCCCTTCATATGCAAAAAAACAATAAATCCCTTTTGACAACTTTTCTGTGTCCTTATTATAAAGGTGGCTGTTAAATGGTAGTGTTTCGTAAGAGAGGAGCTTATTGCTGTAATTTGTACCTAAAGCTTTTGAACCTCTTCTGAAAGAGACATTTATTTATTTCTATAATAATAATGCTGTAATTTGTACCTAAAGCTTTTGAACCTCTTCTGAAAGAGACATTTATTTATTTCTATAATAATCAGACAAATGATTCAATATTTGTGCTTACAATTCTACTAATAATAATGACTTATTAGTTATACAGGCATATGGCATTTTTCTCTGGGGCGCGAGTTCTGGCGCACGCTGTATGCACGGAGAATTGAGAGCACTAAACGTTCTCCCGCTAACGTAATACAATTAAACTTTTTTTTTTAATTTAAAATTTAATTAACCTTATATTTGTACTTATCAAGAGCAAATCCGTGATGTCACAAACGAAAAAATAATAAAGCATATATCAGTCATGGGATTTATAAAAAATACTTTTTAATTTGCTGTTAGTTATTCGGAAAAAAATCTATTTTACATAGATAACAAAGCGAGCGCATAATCGAAAATGACTTTCTGGTAGCAAAGCTTCCACTTGTAAAACGTTTCTTCTTAAGAATATTTAAAGAATGACTTTTACGGAGATTGACATCAGTTGCCAGCAGCGGCCACTGAGAATTCACATTTTTATAAATCGGGGCCCCGCCTTTTGTCTCACTCTTTCATCCTTCAAGAATTATTATTAGATTTCTGTACTTACATCGTTATACGTAATACAAATATTACAATTATCCTCGGAGAGTTCTCTAAATTCCAAACATGGAATCTTCGTAGAATCCAGTTATATATACGTATAATCATATATTCAGAATCTATGCGCCATGTTCAAAAACCACCTTGGCTTAACAAACTGCAAGAACCAATCTTAGTGATAATTTACCAAAAAAATGCATTTTAACAATGCAGAAAGCACATCGGTATTATATTCAAACAAAAGCAGCTAGCGCAGGTTTAACAAAAACTACTCATTGTGAACTCCTGGAGCAATCGAAGAAACTTACGATAGCTTTTGATTGATGTTCTACAAACTTAGCAAAGCAAACAATCAAGTAAAAGTCTTATTTTTACTTAAACACAATATTCGATTACCATTAAACCATTTTTGTTAATTTTAAACACATGTAATTAAACAAATAACATTATTTTTTATGCTGTTTGTAATTAAATTGTATTTAGGCGCAAAGTTTTAGATTTATTTTGTTTTGTTAAAGTGAAACTTTTTATACGTCGCTACAAAATTTTTCGATCGCCTTAGCATGTCGCATTACAGCCGGCCGGGGCAATGATTATACAATAAAATAACATAAAAAAAATTAAAGTTTCACTTGCATCGGTGTTTGCTAAAACCACACCAGTTTTTTTTTATATCATTATCAATTAGTTCACTGTTTTTTAATAATGTACAAAACCTGTAAATGACAAGATTATAAAACAGCAGTAGAGAAAAATTACAAAAGCCAAAAATAAATTAATTATTTTGTTTTTAAAATTCAATTTCCAACTTTGACGTTAAGCTTAAGGTTCAACTTTTTAAATTAATTCCTGAACATGTGTATGCACCAATTTAGTGCACTCATAAATTTAATGAAGATAATAAAACGTGCACTTTTGGTGTTTATAAAATAAAAGAGTTTTTATTTTTTTTAAATTCAAGTTTCGTTAAGCTGAGTTTACTTGTAATCCAGTGTAGCGTTAGTTGAAGAGAGTTATGTGATGGAAGTAAAGAACCGATAAGAAATACTTGCTGAAATCATAAACATAGTTTGATAATTTATCTTCTTATAACGTCTAGAGTCAGTGATGCGACATTTCGACTAAATTCACCATTCCATTAATTTAAACCTAATCTCTTCAAAAACCTGTTTTATCACATAACCACAAAAATTACGTCGTAATGACAGGAATGCGAACAATTTTCCTAGGAAATTTTGTTTGAACCCTTTTCAGCCACAAAAGAATGGCATATTTTTCCGTTTTCGTTTTGAGAAAGGATAACCCATATTCGCACTTGAGTAGAAAATTGTTTCGTCTAATAACTCATTTTTCTCACGCAACGTGTTAACAATAGATAACATGTTAACTTATAAGAAACTAATAGAAGCTTCGCCCGTCAACTGTACAAGTCAATTTAACAATGCTTTAATAATTAATCATCAGCTTTGATAAAGCGACGAAGAAAAATTCATTACAACATTTCACTATAATTGCGGTTCCAGACAGAATTTAATGCCAAGTTCATCACCCTCGACAAATAGAAGCTTTTGTTCAAGATTTAATTACAGGGAATTTCATAAACACGTCACGAAAAATCTATTTTATTAGTAGGAAACAAAGTTAAAAATTTAAACCTCTGGTTGCAACTGCGGCCATACCACTTGAAATTTTATCACCGTTTGCTATATCAATTTAATTACTTTAATTCACTTGTAAATTTCGTTACAGTGTTTATTTTATAAGTTGCTTCGATATCGCTCCGGAAAATCAGATACTCAATATGTTTACTGCTTAGTAACTCTGTATTCAAAGCAGATTTTATGATCGGTTAAATGCTCGACGTTCATATTTGTAGAAAATTCATAGATTATCTTTTACAATGTTTCTTTGCATTTTATGCTTGAAACGATACTTTATATTCCATTGTTTTAAATTTATCGCGTTTTAGGCAGACGTTATCGCCGAATGTGTCACCTCAATGTATATTTTGCAAAAGATATAACATTTATCGCATATAAAAGAAAGCATATATATGTATATATATATATTTTTTAATTATTTTTATTTGCTGTTAAATATAAAACCATTTCCGGTACAAATAAAATGCATTAAATTCTATTAAACTACAGAATTATGATATTTTGCAGATCCGCTTAAAAGTTCCTGAAGAAGCTACTTAGTAGATATTAAAATAATTCCGGAAGTTAGCTCTCTTACATTGTTTTTCAAAAGCATTTTAAATTTTGATTAATAATCTTTTTCTACAAAATATTCATTACATTTTTAACACTTATTTTAAGTTTCTGTATACATCAAACTAAACTTTGTAAATTACTTTTTCTTTTTGCTTAAAGAAAACTCGAACACTATATATCAATGTCATAGCCAAAGCAATTTGGTTTAAAAGATACACTTTCAATTACTTTACTTCTAATTAAAACATAAGGGGTAGCTTTGCTCTTGGTGATAACGAGAATGATTTTCACTGTATATACATTAGTGTGGGTCTCTTATTACAAGTAAATTGATTATTATCTGGATGAGAATGAGTACAAGAGGTAAAGTGAAAAAGTGGTCATAAAGAAAAAACATCTTCCGAGTTTGCTTAAATCTGCAATTCTCACGCAGCTGCTTAAAAATTCCAAAAGAGAAACTCTTTACTCTGATCTTAGCTCTGAGTGACATGCTGTGGTCTAAAGCTCACTTCTCACCACATATTTTATTCAAAAGACGTTATGAAGGATAAACCACAAAACAAATAGAATTTCCATGCATACCTTTTTATCTTATACGGCAATGTTATTCGGCGTAGATTCAATTCAATAGAAAAAATATGATACAATACCATACATGATCTGCAAACATAGAGTTTCAAAACCAAATTATGGCCCATTTCTAGCTTTATTTTTCTGTTTTGATTTATTCTAGTGTTCAGCTGTAAAATTTATTGGTGTGCTTCAAATTGAATTGAAAAAAAGTCCAAGATTACTTTAACAATAGAAATTTGACTAAAAAATCTCGCAGAATTTAATATCTAAGATCACTGTGTACTTTTCAAACAGTATTGTTTTCAAACTTTATTAAATTTTAAGACAATGTTTACTGAAAATTATTTCAATATTGAGACAAGTTGTTGCATTTAATTTTTTGACATAACAATATATAATATTAATTAACAAGACACCTCTATTTCTATTTCTAATTTGCACTATTTATATGCTAATAAAAAATTAAATTTAATATACCAAGACTCGTATTGTGGAAACAATAGATAATCCATTAATAAATAAAGGATAATAATTGATTTGAACAAAGTATTTATTGTTAAATCGTAATTATTAATTATTAATTAACTTGATAGGCACGTAACTGACAATTATAAATATTCATTGTCAGTGAGATTGCTACTGCGATTATTGTACAAATATTTGATTTAAGCATTGTAAAGTAGATAATAGGGCGACTACGAATTGTTGAATATCAAAACGGTTTAAAAACTTAATATGGAATTTACTCTGCGTAAAATATTGTGTAAAAATGTAGTAAATGCAACATCACAATAAATTGAACAATAAATTGATTAAGGCATCAGTGAACGAACTAATTTTATGTCGAGTTTTATTTGAGAGAAGTAATTTTTTAGCGCAATTAATGAACTAATAATATTTGTGCCTATAAATAAAAAGATATTAAAAACCATTGTTATAAAATTCTCATTATATTGAAAAGCAATTAGAGTGATTCAAAGTTAATAGCCGATAATTGTTGGAAAAAATTCGGAGTAAGAAATAAAATGAGCTTTTTAATAACAAAATATACTTCTGCGGCAACACAATGAACAACTTACTTAGAGACAGAAGGACTCATAACTTTTCCAAGAGGACCTAAACAAGGGGGCTGAAGAGCTTATTATTAACTTATTATATTGATGGATTTCCGAGAGTATACCCACTTCGCGGTGAATTCGTATGGATTTATGCAGAGCTATTATGCTTTTGATTTATCTTTTTAATTTCTGGCCTAAATTTTTGCATTAGATGTCTTATAAACTAATGCGAGTTTAATGCCATTAGAAAGTCTTTAAATGTAATTGAAATTGAGTTTTTTCAGTCTGCAATCTTTAGACTGATGCTTTGGCGAGTTTTAATTAAATTAAGAAAAGTAGAATCTTTGCCGGTTTTGAAATTTTTGTTCAGGAATTCACTTTTAGCTCATTGATCTGTTTCTATGCCTTTGAAAAAAACTTTTCTTAAATGTCAACGCAACTGACAGACACATTTTTTATCAATATTAAATCATTTTTAATAAATTCTTAACGCGCTTGTCGGTTTTCACTGGTTAATAAATAAGATTTCTGAATGAGGCAAATATTTCTTTTAAATTAATATCTCATTCGATCGCACAATTCAGTATTATATTTTAGCATTGGAATTTTTATCCAAATTATTAAATTAGGTACGAATTGAATAAATAAATATTCGGTATCAAGCAAATATTTGACTTTAATTTAAAGCTTGCATTTATTCAATGGCGGCTCGTGGTCTTACGCGTCGGGTCGGTAGGTCGACATTAAAATTACTTACTATATTTTAGTTAAAATTTTGTTTTATTGTTATACTCGTATTGCAATATAAGCTCTAAGTTAGGCATTAAATTTGATAATACCAAATTTCGCCTATCAGCCAGAACCAACAAGAAGATTTAGACTAGAGAATCATTTGCCGAAAAATATGAACAAATAACTAGGTATTTTATTCCAGTTAAGAGGGATTAGAAAACAAAAAAATGTCAATGATTATCTACGTAGGTTTATGAAATACATAGTTCAGTTGACTGACATTTTTTAAAGTTTTTATTAAGTCTTTTTCATCTGCTAGCTTAATTGCGTTTGAGTAAAATATTTTATAAATAAAAAACATTATCTTTTCACAGCTCCAAAAAGAGATTTTATCTTAAATGACATATAAAAGAAGAAAATTGTCCGTTCTACATCTATTGCTTTTTATGAAACTGTTTAGTTAATTAACTTAGAAATTATACTAACAATTGTTTGAAGTAATTCAATTCACAGAAGACGAATTAAAATTTTAACTCAGAATTTAACAAATTTAAATTAATTTGCATTTATTTTGCTAAACGTTAAATTAATCGAGAAATCAATTTGACTGCAATTAAATTGCCAAAAATGCCCCTTAAATTTTTAATAAAATAATGTGGGATAACGTAAGATGATTTTATAATTAATACTAAATTATTAAAATAACTATTATGTATCTATAATTGCAAAATAAATACAAAACCTTAGATAGATTATATTTGTACAGGTACATTATGTGTGTGATTTTGTTTAGTGGTCGGCCACCATAGGCGGACACTAGATTTTACAGGAAAACGATTTATAACTTAATAACTATTGCGTTTTTAAATAAATGATACGTAAAAAAATATTGCATTTAACGAGTTTCACAAGTGACTAAAGATATTGTACTTATTTCAGAGACACGTTGTCTATAGTGAAAATTGAAGGAATTTTGGACCAAACATTTAGATTTAGACAAATACATTAATAATCGTGTGCGTTCCTTCTTCTAAAATTTTTTTTATTTTAAAATATCAAATATTTGTCTGTACATTTCTGCTGTCTCTGAGAAGCCGCCACTGCATTAATTGCAAAAATTCACTGATTAAACCGTTGTTTTGCGATCTATCTATCGGAGATTTCGCACAAAGCAACTTTGGGGCAAGCTTTGACTGCCTGAAACTACAGCCAATGCGGACATGAATTATGAGCAATATCTCTGCCCCAATTCATTTATCACAAATATAATATCCGAGGTTTACGGTCACAGCATTCAAGGAATAAGTATGAACCTATAATCTCGATTTTCGACCATTGAGAAAAGCGTTTTACATCCTAATGTATGATCTAATTTTTCAAAGAAAATCAAAATTGTTCAAGGATATATTCCGTTAATTACTCTAAGAGCAAGTGCAATTCTCCTAATAATCTACTTGATAAACTTCTTTACATCGTTCGGAGGGCGACTGTGTGACCAATTGCTGATGGGTGACAAAGATTCTCTAAAGTTACCAGTCCTCCAACTCCCATTTGCCTTAATCGATTACATACCGAAACGTGCCACTACTAAAAACACGCAAAAAGGTTTTGCCAAGAAAGATCACTAAAGACCTTTTAGATAAAATGTTGATTTTTAAAGAATAAAAACTAATTAGTTTATTTGACAAATTTTAATTAAATTTTTTCAATAGATTTTTCTTTGCAAAAGTTAATTAAACAAATTAGTTACTGCTGCAGCCTTACATAAAAGCTTTTTAATTAATAATAAAAATAAATGACTGCAAGTCGTAAAAGTTACAAATAAAATAAAATTGTTGTAACACTGCACTGCAGTAATTAAAAGAATATTTTGCTACGTGTACAAATTTAACTTGCTTTTCAAACTTCAGGAATGTAATTGATTCTTTCAAAACAAAAGTACATTTAGCTTTTACCACTTTTTTTTGCATTTTATCTGCTTTCAGTCATAATTAATAGTTTTTAAAAAATATCAGTTACTGTCAAAATTTAAATTCTAAGCCAAGTGAATCATTGTTATTATTTTTTTGTCGTTCCATGTTGTTATGATATAAATAACATACAATTGTTAAGTTGTCAATAATACACAGGGCTATTAAAAACATGCATAAAAAAACATGTGCAGTTAAGCGCTCCTTTGTCATGCCTCAAAAAACTTTCACGGTCGTTATGGCTTTCTTAGCAGCTTTAAATGTGTAAATAATTATTATGGTTACGCCAACGTTTGTTTTTATTTTTCATCCATTAGTCGTTAATAACAAAATAATCGGAATACACGTTGGATAAAATTTGGCGGAGGCGCCGGGCGAATCTTAGATAAATTGTTCACGTGATAAATAATTTAACTATTTTAAATTTTACCAGTACAAATTTATCACGTAAATTAAAAAAAATATTTTTACTAAATACAAAACACAAATCATTTTATAAATGTGAATCAGAATTTTTCAATTTGCCGAATATGAGCGGCAATTACGATTCATAAACACATTCACCATAAAATAAATGATTTATAAAAGCAGTAAAAATGAAGTTTCAAAACTTTGCTTTCATTACACAAGCATTCATTCTATTTTAAATGAATAACATTCTATTGACAGTATTTTCTAAAGTATTCTCAAAACGCACGAGTTCAGAATATGTAAAATAATCCACTTTAATCTAGGTTTTAATAAAATATGAATTTTTCCGTTTTAAAATAAATTTTTATGAAAATTTTTAGAATTTATTATAGTATTTATTCAAAACAAGATCATCATCTCGAAACTTAATTAATATAACAGTTAGTGAGTTTTTGAACACAATACCTTTCTTATTTGTTGTCCTATTACAGTCGTCGTCTTTTACTGTATCTAAATTATCATCACATTTTTCTATTACATATCGATATCATAGGGCACTACTTTTATTCCTTCTTTTCTGTTCAATTTACCCGAAATTGCGTATCTCCCAAATCGTAAAAAACGTTGTTGTGGCAAAACTGAGAAAACACACAATAAACTGATACATGTTACAAATTACCTTCAAACATCGTAATACTACCAGAGTTTACTAAAGCGAAACGAATGTCATTACTATAATGACAGATAATTTCCTCAGAGACAAAACGCAGGTCCTACAAATGAGTGTCTTGTTTCTCATGAGTATTTCCCACAAATTTTTACTTTTACTCTTCATTCGCATTTACAAAATAAATACCTATTGTTTCACTGTCTGCCTCCTCTTCATAGTTTTTAGAGAAGTTGAAATAAAGACTTGTACGAGATCCTTTCACGAAATGTTACTTAAACTTAAACGATAAAAGAAAATTTATACTCAGGGTGTAATTTTGATTCAACAAATAAAAGATAAAACTTATACCGCTAGCTAGTACTTTAGTTCCTAGGAGAATAGTAGAAATTTATTCAATTGGATCATTATATTGAAGATTACCGATATGACCTGCCATTATAATATTACATTTCACAGTACACGAGCCAGTGTCATGTTATTGCCAAGTTTGCTCCCAACGAAATTGTCTTGTCATCACCAAACTAATAACACTATTACAACTTCCTGATTCGATAAACAAACAAATTGGGCAATAATTTTCATACCGATTGATTCGAAATTAAACACATTTAAAGTTGAATTAGACATGAAATGTTTTTATTAGTTTTGATAGACTTTCTAAATGTCCAGCTTTAGTTGCATAAAATATCAGTTTTGTGTGGTCGAACTTGTAATTACTTTCAATAAATTTTGAACAAGTTTTGAATTTATAACAGATTCAGACTTTTGTTTAAACTCTGCCACGAGCCAAAATTTTAATGAGCGTATATGTGAAGAGTTATACAATTTAATCGATTATTTCCTTCAGCAGGTTTGGGAGACTCCACCACTGCCACGCCTATATCCTGTTTTAGACCGACTATAGTATTGAACTAATTTTGCATGAAAATGATTTAAAATGCTCATTATTTCAAGCCCTAAAGCAATTTTCAATTTGAAAAAAATAATTTTTGTTCCATCTACTTGTCTGATGCTTAGGTACTTAAACAGTTAATCAATTCGTGCCTGTCAATTTGATCTGACATAATCAATTTGAATATTCATAGAAGCATTAACATATGTTCCCTAAACAAATCGGAAGCAGGAGTTAATACAAAATGCAAGATGCAAGCTTTTCCGGATGTCCTTTTTTGTGAATATGTTAGTTTGCTTGGAAATGAAAGAGCAATATTGGAATATATGATTGCATATGACACACGACGCAAACGTATGTCAACTACTTGAATAATTTGTGTAAATTTAATCAAAATGTACCTTATGAAAATAGTTTTGTCATTAGTTAAAACGTTTTCGTTACATTATCCTTTCAAATGACATTCTTCCAATTCCTTGTTTTACAAACGAATACAATTTTTTTCAAACAAGTGTCCAAGTTCCGCTGTTTATTTTTGTTTATTTATTGAACTGATGTAACGACTCGTTTGCGCAAAATATCTGAGGCGTAAATTTTCTTTATTATTTGGAAACACATAACCGTGTGATCAACACCTAGCCAAGTTTATTACTTCGTGAAGTTTATCGTAGTTCTAGTTATAAAAATGAGTTTTCTTCTTTTGGAAATATTTCACATAAAAATATTCATAAACGAACTCCACTAAACTTATATTTAATATTTCCTCTTTGAAATCGTCTTGTGTAAACTAGTTGAATTATTTGCATGTAAAATACTATTTGACCCAAATCACAATTCAACTCAACCCTAATAAAACTTTCAGTCATCGGCTACTAACCCTAAATTAGGAACCATTTATTTATATTTATGAATGCTTTATGTATTTCTACAAAAATTTGAAAAGTTTTTGAAAAACCAATAATTGCGTGGATTATTATTCAAAATCCCTGTATTATAAACACGTAAACACTTTAACTAGCATTATAACCCGGGAAATGACGCAAATAGCATTTGACTTTGACCGCGGTAAAGCCGTACACAGACAAATTTGTTCAATTTTAGACTCAATGTTCCCGCCGGTATATTCGCTACATAACTTTCAACATGTACTTTCGGTTAGGTCACGTTTGTTTGATTTAGAAGTTGTAAAAATATATTTTAACAAGCAACAAATTTTTACCGGCAAAACTCGTAAATTTTCGATATATAGATTTTGACAATAATTCGCGCTTATGTTAAAACTGGGTCGCAAGTCAACATTAAAAAACCTTGTTTGGTTATGTATAAGATATTGGTTATTCTAAAGACTACAAGGGTTGTCGGTATTACGTAGTAACCTCTGCATACTTAATTATGTTAATTCAACCGTACGTAAAGTTCTGTATTATAATTTATCCCCTCCGGCTTATCCCATCTATAACCTCATTAATTTTTCCAAAAATAAACACTATTTTTGCAAAATCTAATTTCTTTGATAGTAGTGATAGTAGTGAAGTAATAATAGCGTGACTTAAATAGTAAGTCATAAAACTTGTTGTAAATTTGAGATTATTATGCTGCAGGATGCAACAATAGTTATAGCAATGCTGATAGCTAAATAATAACGTTAACAAGTAGTAGTCGGTGGTTGGAAACTGCTATTGGTGGCCGACATCGAAAGATTAAGTTCTGGTGCAACTAACATTTTATACGTCTGGAACTCCCTCGAAGTGCGCTACACAATAGAACAATTGTGAAATTTATGTAGCAGCAATAACTGAAACTCAGGACCCAAGACAATCTAAAGGAAAAACCCTATCATGACCGACCTCTAAGGTGCAATAATTAACAAGACAAAGACGTAAGCGTTAAAAAAATTTAAAAACCCTAATTGTTTAAAAACCCACTAATTTAAATTCATACTTAAAAGGAGATGAAAATTCTTGTGGAACTAAAACTTGGAAAAGGTTTTCATTAAAGAAGTTCAAGTGTTTCTTCCTCTTTGGTACATTGATAAGTAATATCAAGTAACTTGTGCTTGTTTTTTAATAATTGGTAAGAAACAAATTTGATTATAGTTTAAATTAAATTAATTTCTGATTGAATTGAAAAGTCCATGAAAAGCTCTTATATTGAAAGGAAACCTAGCTTACCGTACTGGGAAATATTATAGTTGATTTAACTCGAAAAAACTCAGCCGTGTGGATATTTTAAAACAGATACGATTGCTTGGCATCATAAAAATTTGAATAATTTGACTTATTTCAAATAAAAATTATTAATGCTTCTGTGATTGCGGTATAACTGCAGTTATTATGAGCCAAAAAAGTGATTTACATATACGTTCATCTTATTTCTTATTGAATTCGAGCCAGCTTACCCAAAGTTTTTTAATCTAAATTTTTTACGCACAGGTCTCATTCGCATATTAAAATTTATTTAGAAAATTAGTTCAACTTTTATATAAATTTTAACTTTAGTTATTTTTTACCAATCGTGTAAACAAAATATTTAAATGAGTCAAAACAAAAACGCTCAAAATATCGAACAAAAGATACAAAGAATGGAGATCATTTAAAAACATCGTTTTTGATGTTCTGACATATATTAACATAATTTTGTATACAACACAAGCTTGGCAGTATTATATAATGCTATTAAAAATTCTATCGTAAGTCGCTTTCTTTTTATCTCGCAAACATATTATTTTTAAATAAACATGTTCATTGAATGACATCGACGCCTTTTCCAAAATTCGTCTGTTGCTTTTAAGTTTGTAAAAGGGAAACAGCAAGGGCTCTTTCTGGATTTTAGATTATTAATGGAGGATGGCAGTGTCACAAGCACTTAAACCACAAGACTAGGCCTACTATACAATCTCCCCAAACCAGCACCACACAAGACTCTTTTACTCAACCATCTCACGACGTTCAAGAAGATTTCATATGAATCTTCTCGTCAGGCCAACTCGGAGACAATGACAAATAACATCCTTTACAGTTTCTGGCTTTCCGCAGCCGCTGTGCTAATCGTTTTCTAAGCTGCAAAGTATTTTACGTCTTTAATTATTTACAGAACAGTGTGTATAGAAAATTAGAAACTAAACGTAATAATTAATTGTGTCCTGTAGAAGGTTTAAAGTATTATGTAGTCGGAATGTAGGTATTACTTCAGTTATACATGAGATAAGTTCTTATAAATTATTGCGAAAAATTAACACCAAACTCAGGTCATAAATAATACACTGATAGCGTACGATGGTACAAAAGAATTCATAAATCAAGTTGTTATCACACCCCTTTCATTAATAAAAGAAAGCCGATTCGAGGAAAAATAAAATTTTCAAAATATTCATCCCTACTTTCCATTTTGTTTGGACCCTATTGTTACTATTTTAAGCCTTTGGCACGCACTTGATGTGATAAATACTGACTTACTCATAAGAGCTTTAGTTGTTCATAATATGTCTACGATTTACATATCTGTAATTATGGACCTGTAATTACCTAGTCTACAGCGTTGGCAACCACAACTCGATAAAATAATACTTTGTATATAAATATAACTACAAAAAACTGAAGAAATATGATTTAAAGCAAGCAAAACAATTAGAAATTGAAATTTTCTCTTACTTCAAAGAATACATTCAACATTCTTTGGCCTAATATCCAATTCCTTTGTTTTTTTCAAAATAGATCGATACTCTATTTGTTATTTCTCTCTCTAAACCAAGAGAAACGTTAAGAGAGGCCATTAACGTGGTGACACACGCAAAATGAATTCCTGATTTATAAAACCATTGTTTGAAACCTTCAAGAAGACACTTTGAATGAAACGTTACAAATCAAAGAAAGATAGCAATGTGAAAATTGACATAACGCAATCGAAACAAATCTTACATAAATTATAATGTTAGTTTATGTAGATGTCTGTAATTAAATAAATCAACTGAACTCTTGTTTTGCAAAGGTGTGCATTTTTAGTTAAAGCGACACAATATGAGAAATCAATGAAATAATTAAACGTCAGTTAATTATTAAGACTCAGAGCACATTACCCAGATTAAAGTCACTAACAAATTAAATATTACATTTTAAAAAAATTTATTTTTAAAATTGTGTGCGTGTAGTTTTATTAACAATTACAACAAACACTCCCGGAGTCAAATCTTCTGCTTAATATATCATTGTGATTTTGATCTCTATTACATTCTACAATTTGCTTAGTGTTAAGTATGTAAATTTATTCATCTTGCTTTGCTTCTATTTGGAATTGAATGCATCCATTAGTGGCTAAGAGTATCTCATTACTAGACTTTGCATCTGAATGTTATTCCGTTCAGGCCGTGTGTCCAAAAATATTAACAATTTTTATATAATGTCAAACTAAGAATGATAAAAAATGTAAGTGTCAATACATACACCATTTTAGAAATTTGGAAAGTTTTAAAAGCATACACAGTAATGTTTTATTAAGTAATAAAAATCTGTTTGTACTCGTAGTTGGGTAAAAGTTTGGTAATAACAGAAATATCACAAATCTAAAATTTACTTAAAAAGTAATCTCTTAAGTAGACGTTCACGTTAATTCACAAATGAGTGCTAGAGCGGATGAGTCAATGTAAACTCACAACGTCTGAATTTAGTTTCAGGACGCCCATTTGAGACAGGAAACAAAGTACTCTCAAGCTACTTGATAGGGAATTCTAACTGAAACGAATACCTTAGAAGTTATTAAGTAGTTTAGAACACACGCGGTCAGAAGTTGAATCGATCGACCTCGATAAACTTCCAAATGTCAGACACTAACTGATTCTTATTCCACACATTCTTTCTGACTAATAGTTCCATAAGCCAATGTATCATAAACACACACCTCATACTAATATCCCAACACATTCTCATAGAAAACGACTCCATATTAATAGCAGTAATTGCAATTGAAACTAGAAGTAGCTTTTAACAAATGGAATAGTTTCAGACCGGCTTCGAAATCAAACCACAATAGAACCCAACTCTTTGTTACTACAATTATGTATAAGTAACGCGTAAGTTGGCACAATTCCGGACAAATTGACGCTTTCCGATCGTTTTTAATAAATAAACTACATAAGGTTAATGTTGGAACATACTGCTTGAAAAACCGATATTTCAGAGCTAATACTTCGAGCTTCAGCAATAAATAAGCTCCTGTATTGTACGAACATCGTCACATCAATTTTTAAAGTAACTCGTCCTCTCTAACTTGGCGAAGCTCTCCTGACACAAAATTATTTAAGTAATTGATTTTCAAAATAACACAATTACAAAAACCGGTAGACGTTTCCGGATAACTTTTGTATTTAATTTTCTTTTTAAAAATTCACCTATTTGAAGTAAAAACTACCAAACAATAATAAACCATTCAGCTTGTAGACGAGTTTTTTTAATCGATTCGATTTCCGTCGAAGTGCTCATTCAATATAACCTCTTTGACTAAACCCCCGATTAGAAAAGGTTTAATTCAAGTAATTTCAAACATTTCTGTCGTAGTATTAGATTTCACTCTACTGAAACATTTCTATTAGAATCTTGGGTTTACAAAACAGGGTCCAACAAAGAGAACAAGTCGGGTTTGCAATAAATTTAAATTTCTAGTGACAGCAATTGATTTATCAACAGGAAAGTGCGTAGGACTTTAATTAAATTAGCACTTTTTCCGAAATTGCAAAAAAATAATGACGCCTTCCAAGCACATTTGAAGATTCCGAGTGCAACGAAAACATCGAGTTCAAAGCAACAAATTTGCTTTTCGCATGATTTCACCCTAAAAATGAGGCTGCCTTTAACCGAGACCCTTCTTTCATAGTTATTGACCGGAGAGTGTAAGTCATATGTAGTAAACTTCTAAACTATAAACTTAACTGTGAAAAATGTTTTTCCTCAAGGAATTTAAATATCAATACAATTAAATTTGGCGTAAGGCGAGTTTGTGTAATAAAATTCTAGTATTGCTTCTTCGGCTTTTATTTTGTTTCGGATCAAACTTAAATTTCCTCGTGTAAACGAAATGTGAATTGCAATTTCGTTTCATATGTTATGACGAGACAGTAGAGCCTTCATTTATATCGTCAATATTGTTTTTACATCATGGTGTTTTGTCTTATTTACATAAGTTATAGAGTATGCGATTCATCGCTGACCATTGGTGCTAAGCTCTCTCGGCGTGTTTTTGCACGAAATTTTAAAATAATACGCTTCATCCACATTTACTTAATAACGTGCAAATTGTACTTCCTTTTCTCGCTGCATATCGCAGAAGATAAAATTTTATTGTGATGTTTCCAGTAACTGTTAATACATTTGTGAATATTTAAAACAGCTTGTCTAGATGTAGCATAAAAATTGACAGTTTTTAGAAATTCGATAAAGCTTTTTCAAATATTAAAATTGCGTTTTTGCTTCTTGTCGAAAGTTGGATTCAGTGTTAATCCTTGGATGAAGGCAAAGCGACAATTAGTAAGCCGATTAGAATAATTGCAGCTTTCGCAAAATTAGAAATATATTGTATGTCAAGAAAGAACGCTTATTAAAATACCAAAGACAGAAGCTTTGCTTTTATTAAGAAAGAAGACTGAAAAATGTAAAAAAATATAAGTCGACTGAACGAGCTAGCTAATAATTAGCCACGTTTCGAAAAGCGATGAGTGGTTAAAAGTTAAACAAAAACTATGCAAAGCCGTTATTTTGTTTAAGTTATGAATTTAGATTGATTTTAACAAACGGGAAATATCTGGATAAGGTTTTAATTAAAATCCAAGTATTACTCTAAAGTCCAGCAATAAATTATGGCACTGTTATGCGAATAGATTTCACAACTAATGAACTTAGTACCGAGCTCACAACCCTTGAACCCGTAATTCTTTATATGTTAACAGATTTCACGACTGACCATTATTATTAAATTATTACTTTGACTAACCTACACATAATCAAATTATACCGTGCTCTATAACCTTTTAACGTCTAAATTGCGCTCATTAATTCAGATATTTTAAGGCGATATTTTTGTCAATAATAACAACCTCTACCAATTTTTTATTTTACCCTCAATGATCCCAAATCGCTACACTTTTACATCTATCAAATTAACATATTGCCTTGGAACACGCCGTTAATACTTTATTTTAAGAACCAGCACCTAAAACAGCCATAACCATCAAATTTTATCTAAAAACATATCGAACGACTGGTTCAAACAAGATTAGAAAATTATTCTGTAACGTATCAAAATAAAACACTCATTCCTAAATTAACTCAAACACTTATACGTAAGCTACCATAAAGTTACAAATCAATTAAAAGAAAACAAGTAATTACTCCTAAAAATATGAAAGGTTTTTCTGAGAGAAAAACTTTTGTCTTTATTATTTGGTCTAAATGGGAAACTACATATTTAAGCGAAACTGCTGAGGGATAGCCGGAACAGTAATTAGGTGCACCTAAAAAATATGATTGCGTCCACTTCAAACAGAGATTTTAATTAGGAGAAAAAATCAGTACCTTCGTTTGAAACATTTTTTATAGCCAAAGTCTCTCTGTAAAAACTTTTCTAGCCCTAAAATGTGTTGCAATTTAAAATTGTCGACTTCTAAATGAAACGCTTTATTTACTTAACATTTTGGGCTTAAAATTAATAGTATTTACGTTTAAAAAGTAAAACTGTTTTCGATAGGAAAATTTGCTAGTGTTTTTCTTGAGCTAAGGGAAAAATAATAATGAGATTTTTCAAGTTGTTATTACCTCGTTTCAATATAAGTTTGGGTAAAAAGTTTGCTATTTAAATTTAATGAGTAAATTATTGCTTAGAACAACCCAGTTGTTAGAAGGCGTCATTTTCGGTTTACCAACCCAAAGAGTAATTTTGTATACTAAAAAAATAGGAAAACAATATAATAATGCCGTAAATTTATATAAATAATAAGAAAGTTCGCCAACAAAGTTATTATTAGTATTAGTATTAGTATTAGTATTTTTGAGCAGAATTTATGGCGCAGAAAATTAATCCACTAGACTTAAATAAATTGTTTAGTATAAACAATTATCAAAAATTATATAGTACTTAATAATTAAAAACACCCTCGCTTGGGTAAGCACGTTACATAATAATTTAATTGCAAATAATGAATTATGGGTTTGACAAATTTACTTTGTTCGTGATACATGAAAATTACTTGAAGTGTTGTTATTTTCATTAGTCATCCAATTGGATTTTCTACCATCTACATTATATTGACAACGCCGAAATAGAAGATACTTATATTTAAAAGAATTGGTGTAATGACGCCAACCAATCAAGTTGTACAACCTTGTTTGTTTTGGCTTAATTACAAACGATGTCAAATTAATAATGGATGCCAGATATAGTCATTATTTGGGAAAGAATCCCATTTAGAGCCAGGAGAAGAAAAAATTAATTCATTTTTTATTCTGCTTTAAGAATGTTTTTGTGATCCTCACTCTTGTTGAACACAATAGGAATTACAGGGTATGAACGATATGCAATTAATAATAATAGAATTTAGGACAATAGATCAATATAGGGCTAGTATGCTGAAAGAATATTTTATCATTTGTTTTATTCGCGAGAAGCGAGCAAAGAACTTTTAATTTAAATTTTATCTTCGATATTACGTCACAAAAACTATTACCGAATTATTTATGTAAACATAAACATTATAGAATCTTGCGCACCTAACACACAATTTCAATTTAACTAGAAAATTATATTTTACCCCAAAGTGAATAATACACTTCTCGCTGTGTTGCTGTTTCGCAAAATAATTTATATTTCATCTCAGGGGGCATATTAGTTCCTATTTAACCTGTCTTGTTGATAAAAAATTAAATACCTTAATTGCATACGATTTATTAACGAGATTCGTGTTAACAATCATTCTACATTTTGTTTAATAGGATCAGATGTTTAGAGATATTCTTTCCAAAATTGCAAATTGAATTAAGCAAATTCATTATATGTTTCGACTAGCAGATATGTATTTTCGAGCCATGTATATGTACTCGTATGTATTAATTAATTTAACTTATGATTAGTTTGTTCAAAGTGTAAACAGCTGCATTTATGTACATATACAGAACGAAAATCATTTGTATTGCACGTTTATGAAGTTTAGACAAAGCCACAACCAACAAAATATAAATTTTAAAAATTGATAAATAGGAAATTGAAAACTGGTCCACAATCCAACCGCGCTGAATTTTTTATTAATTAACTATAGCTCCGTTTTTGTGCAAGTTCTTACTTGCAAAAACTTTTATAAATAGCAATAAATCATAAATGGATTGTAATCTATAGGTTATCAAACACGATCTCGCTTTTGCCTCAAAATTAATGGATTTTAACCTAAGCCAGAATTAACAAAATATAAATTCACAGAGATATATTGGTGCCATCCTGCCGGGACAACAATATAATGTCGAAAAGTACAATAGCTTTGTTGAATCCGGATTAAAACCTCATAAATAACAACAAAGGCAAAAAAACATACCTTGTTATTTATCTAACATTTTATAATTAGAAATAAAATTATCAACAAAGGTTTTATAAATTAAATGTGTAGTAATGTAATTAAATTTGGGACACCACAATTATTAGAATTATTTTATACATTTGGGTCTTTTCAATTAAAGGATTGTAACTCTTCAATACCTCTATTTATACTCTCAGTTTGCGACAACCAACATACCTACTCAAAAACCGGTTTTTAGCATCACTCCAGTAAAGTAAGACAAAGCCGGTAAAACCTGTTTTTGTAAACATAAAATTCTATACCTATAAAAATATATTATAAGTGAAACCTTTCTAGAAACACATTTTTTAATAAATCATCCATACAATTCTGATCACATCAGTGTACATCATTTGTTGTACGTGCTTTTAGAAGAAGTTTATAATCTTGGTATAATGTTGCTTGCTAGTTGAGTGGTAGCTCAGTTTGATGATCGTGACTATATAAATTCTACCTACAATAAGTAAGTAACTTTAATGTAACGATTTCAGATGTCAAAATTTAATTCAGGTACAAATAACAAATATTTGACCGATTTCTTTGTGTTTAGCACACGTCAAAAATTGAGTATTTTAAAGATTATTGATTGAAGTATTCTATTTTTTTATTATCTTGTACATCCTTATTTATGAGTTATGACTTGATCATATTCACCACTGTGTATTGTGACTGCTTACTCGCTTACTACTGTCTGGTCAGTAGGTACTCGTACAACACTTAAAACTCACTACTAGAACAGTTAAACTTTTAAGGAGTTTTTAAGGTATATTAAAAAAAGCATTCCAACCTATTTTTAAATCTCTAAGGCAAAGCCGCCACCAGTTGCAAAATCCTGATTTGTTCAAGGAAACAACTGTCATGGTCTTCCCAGCAGGGACAAAAACCGTTACCAAAAATAAACGAGTCTTATGCGACCGTGATGTTTATCATGCGTCGGTCGTAATTTGTTTCTAATTAACAGATGTACAGATTTATGTCACTAAGAAGCACATGAATGAGAAATAATCGTTTCCACGTCGTGACAGACATATAACTAAAAAAATTATAATTTGGCAATCAAGAACGACGGTTGGGATAATCATGTCAATAAAGGTGATTCCGCAAATCACCCGAGCCGTCGCTTTTTTGTGTTTTTTGGCTGCATGCTCCCCTATGCGGGTCGGTTTCACACCAAAACACTGAAAATCCCGCCCTGTTTGCATGCGTCACTGCAAACATTATTTTTATAAATATCTATATTTAAATTGAATTAATTTAATTAATTACTAGCTGTTGCCCGCGGCTTCGCACGCGTGGTAATAACATCCACAACTATTTCGAAACGCAAAAGGGCTAAGAAATTTACTAACAAAAAGTAGTAACACATAATTTATTTTGAACGTCTTAGTAAAAATAAAAGTCTGTCTTTTATAACTTATTTAAAGACTGCAAAATTTCAAGTCTTTAATCTCAAACAATAATGATTTCCACACAAATTTTAACACCCCATTCTTAGCTTGCTTTGTATCTGTGGATAGCGGCTCGATTACGCCGTTTATGCATAAATTTTCTACTACCATATCAGCAAAAGATAAACCACAACACAGTATAAAAATCTGTTGTTGACTTAAAGGGATATAACTTCAAAAATTACAAATTTTAATACAAACTGTCATCCCCTGTTTAACCTTTTTGGGGGTAGAATTTTCAAAAATCCTAAAACAAGGTTTTCTTTATTTTTAATAGAAAGCCCCAACAATAACAATTTTTATGGATGTAATATCAAAGTGGACGAATTTTCATGGATATTACTTAACAATGACAAATTTTGATACAAATTTTCATCCCCTGTTTAACCCCCTTGGAAATGAAATTTTCTAAAATCCTGAAACACGTGTTTTTTGGTTTTAACTGAAAGTCTAAATACCAATGTTCATGGAATTAACTTTAAAAAAATACGAATATTTTACGAAATTTTAGCATTGTTCAACCCCGTTGAGGGTGGAATTTCCAAAAATTCTGAAACACGTATTTCTTCATTTTTAACCGAATGCCTAAATACCAATTTTCAAGAATTTAACTTTAAAAATGACAAATTTTAATATAAACTGNGGGTGGAATTTCCAAAAATTCTGAAACACGTATTTCTTCATTTTTAACCGAATGCGTAAATACCAATTTTCAAGAATTAATCTTTAAAAATGACAAATTTTAATATAAACTGTCATCCCTGTTTAACCCCCTTGGAGGTGAAATTTTCAAAAATCCTAAAACACCTGTTTCTTTGTTTTTAACCGAAAGTCTAAATTCCAATTTTCATAAATATAGTTTCCAAGAATAACGAATTTATAAATATTTATACAAATTTTCATCCCCTGTTTAACCCCGTTGTTGATGAAATTTTCTAAAATCCTGAAACAGGTGTTTTTTTTGTTTTTAACTAAAAGCCCAAATACCAATTTTCGTAAATTTAACTTTAAAGAAAAATTCGGATATTTTACTACTATACTTATTCAACTCCCTTGGGGGTGGAATTTCGAAAAATCCCAAAATACGTATTTTTTTCTTTTTAACCGAAAGCCTTAACGCCAATTTTTATGGATATAACTTTAAACCTTCCAATTCACCTCTCCATTTAACCCCATTAGGGGTTGATTTTCCAAAAATCCTTTCTTTGGATGTCAAAATTTCAAAGTTTTATCTCCAGCGGTTTAGGCTGTGGGTTGATAGGTCAGTCAGGACAAGCCTCTTTATATACTATATAGATTATAATCAATTTTAAAAAAACTTCGCGCTGTAAAATTAAACCTACCGCACGTATTGTAGTAGTAATAACACCAAAATTATATTTTAGAAACAACCACTGTAAACATTCGAATTTTGTATATTATACATTGTATAATAGTTGTATACAACTTCAGAATATACGTGTTGGTTCACATTAACTTTTTTTCTAATGTTAACATAATATACATTTAAAAAAAAAACAGTTTAATTTTAGTAGTGTTTGAGTATTAAATTTAACAGATTAATATTGTCATGAATATAATTTTGTTTCTCTATGGCGGTTTATGTTACAAATTCTTCGATTTGGAAAATAAACTTAAGAGAAAATGTATGAGATCAAAGTTGTCCGAGAATTTTGAAATTATACGGACCTAAGATTTTGACTTCAAATCAAGTAAATAATTTTGTGACGTATCTGTTACTAAAAAGCAACTATCTTGAAAAAAATGAAAAACCGTAGCCGATGATTTTAAAATTTGGCATAGGGACCTAAATTTTGATTCTAAACATTTCTTCCAAAATTTTTTGGTCGTATTTGCCACCATAATAGGCACTTTACAAAAAATAGTTATTTTTGAAAATGTCTAATAAAGCATACTTTATTTTTTTAATTAAAATTATGTTAGAAATTAGTCTTTAACCAAGCAGGGCTGAACGTCAAAAATAAAAATGTATCTTTTCTAAGAGTCTGCGAATACACTATATACAAGGTATCGCGCCCCAGAGAAAAATGTCAAAAGATAAGATACCAACAACACGAAAAAAATGGAAAAAATTCTATTTACAGTTTCGGACCATCTCTTGGGTGGTGATGAAAGACATCCAATTGAGTTAAAAGTTCTTATGACAAAAATTGTTTGAGCTTTTATCATGAGATATGAGATTTATCATATTATCGTGAATTTAGTTACCGCAAACGGCAGATCTTGAAACATTAAACAGATACCTGTTGAAAAAATTAACAATTTGTTAATTAATTAATCTTACGGTGCACAAAACATTTAACAAACAAGCAAATTCAACAATAAATTAAATCCGACAATATTGGAAAGAAAAGAAGTAAAGAACTAAGATATGCATGAAAGGCCAACCAAATGCAATTTTTTTTCGGGCATCTTTAATATTACCTGTGCAATGTTCTTTATAACTGCAGGCATATTCATGCTAATTTGTCATTAAAAACATCCGTTATAAAGATAGTTATGACAATTAAGGCCAACCCACATCGTCTTTTTTGAAATGACAAATAAATGAGTGCCCAAAAATTTTTCTCGCCACTCGCTACCATATATAGAGTGCGCCAAAACTCGCGCCCCAGAGAAAAATGCCATATAAGGTGAGATACCAGGAACATGGAAAAAATCTTAAAAAAATTTTATCTATAAAAATTTCGAAGTTATGAGGGTTTAAAGTTTGCCCTTCGACTCTATTTATTTCTGTTGGAAAAATAATTTTTCAAGTTTTTTTGCTATAGGCTATTAAGAGGAAACAAGGAAGTTGTATCCTAAATTGTAACTCTGTTCAATGTTATTTGTGACTTTTATTGGCAAAATGTTTGTCCCTTTAGTAAATAATTGTAAAAAAACATATACAAGATCATCTGTATCATTAAATAGATATAAAAAAATGTCAACTGTCAAAAAATAAATGTAAAAATTTTTTGACAGATAGAATTTTTTAAACATTTTTTTCATGTTCCTGGTATCTTACCTTACTTGGAAGTAACACGAAAGTGTATTTAGTCATTTGCTGAAAGCTTGAAATTTTATTGTGTAGTATTTCGGACCGTAACATTTAGTAATTGTTGGATTTTTCTTATTGAAAATGGATAATCATAAAAGTTTGTTTTATGACAAATTAAATGAATATTATTTGGAGAACAAAGATGCCAAAAAACCGTGGAATTATGAAGAAATGAAGGTTTGACGAGAATTAAGTGGGCAATTCCTGAAATGACATAAAATTTCAGTCAAACAAAGGAATATTCATTTGATTACAGCTTGCCGGCAGTACGGCCAAAGACTAGGCTTTCCGTGGAATGACGCACTACGCCCAATGACTACGACATATCTATTATTACTACATAAGTAAACCCTCCCTAAACTCTATCTCTGGCTTCGTCACTGATGATCTCAAAGTTTTAATTGTTATTTTTTTTTTGTAAAAGTAGCTTCATAAATTAATCCCATGACAAAAAATGAGATCAGGTTCAATTAACAGAAGAAAGAGATAAAGCAATCAATAGGTCGTGTTAGCAAATATAATGAAACTTGTCCAAGTAATTTGTGATAACAAAGAAATATTTTTTCCTGTTCTTTTAACTCCGGGAGCATTATTTTAATACTCAGAAAGGATTAATAAGAACACACATTTTTAATTATACAAAAATGGAGTGCTAACTTTTTATAAGCTTCTTAATTTTTTTTCCAAAACTTTAGCTAAAAAAATATATAGCTGAGATTGAAAAAAGCCATTTTCTCCAAATTGATTGCTTTCCCCTTTTAAGTTTTTTAGCACAAGACCTTAACAAAGTGATGCATCCAGCAGAAAATTTTAAATAATAATATAAACACGACGTCTTTCTACAATTACATCTTTATGCACAAAGAAAGCGTTTCTGCATGACCTTTTCTGATTATAAATTTAAATCTATTCTCAAACAGCTTGTTTTAGCAAACAGGAAAAATTTCTCATTTAGAAAATACAATCTAGTTGTAATTATACCGTTTTTTAACATAGAAAACTTATTTCTGACTCTCGTCAACAAATTAATAGCATCGGGAATCATTTTCCCGCGTAATTTGATCTGCAGCTTTCATAACATTTCTAATTTACAATTATAATTAACACAATACTTGTAATATGTTCCCTGAAAAAAATGTTTTTGTCTAGTGCGTGATACGTCAAAACAGCATGACAAAAATAATGCATTCAAATTTTTCATCTCTTCAAAATGAAATAAAAAGTGACGTGGTTGAATAATAAGTGTATCAGTAAACACATCCTGAGTTGGTGTTTAATTAGCTAATAAATATGCCATCAAATACATCAGCAGTCTAACTTTTATTCTACAAGACAGCAGCAGAGCTAATCCGTTTGTAGCAGGAAAAAATATATAGCAGATTAATGTCTCGTAAAACTTGATAAAAGTAAAGGATTCATCAAAACTTTATTGTGATCTAATTTTACGAGAAAGCTCGGTAGGTCTGTCTTAACTTTTTCTATCGGTGAAATTTTTCGTAACTACTAAATAAGCTCAAAAAACTAGCGACGCAGGATCAACTATTTGCATAAACAAACATACGAAATGGGGCACGGCAGCTTTTTCTTAAAAAGAGTGCACATATTTATGGCAGCTATTTTTCCGTGACTAGGGTAAACTCACTCAACATCAAACCCTTACTTCACACAAAAATGATCACCTTAAAATCTTGAATTGCTCTTTAGGTGTAAAATATTGAAAACTCGGAATTTACAAGCATATTCAATAAAGCTGCAAACACGCTATTACCGGCGTGAATTTCCTCACAAGGAAAAATATAAATGAGTATTTGTTAAAAATTTATAAAGCAAACAAATTCACAGTTTGGGTTTTATCAACAAAGTTACTTAAGCTCGAGCGTGCATACATTGTAATAGGGTGGCGTACCACTTTAAGATGTTGCCATTCCACGTGACTATCTAACACATGTAAATAAGCATGCTTTAAATAAACGGAAAAGCAAGCAAGCATACTTAAGCAAGGAAAACAGAAGCTTTTGATACAAAGCCAAAGCTTTTAAACACCTTTATTTCAACTGAGTGATTATTTCACTGAAAGACAAACAGATTTAATATTCCAATCTAAATACAACCATTTTTATTAAATAAGTAAGCTCCCAGAATATAATTAACTGTGGTGATTTCATTACAATTATGTTAGTGAAGAGTAATTAAATTAGTAAGATATGTGCTTTAATAGCGCCAATTAAATTACTGCAACTAAAACTAACACCATTTCAGTGCAAATTTGACGATTGGACAAAAGCATTACATTTAAGTGAGATTACGATTGTTATTATTGATTAATGCTGCGTGTAACAAACACTACGCCAAATAGTTGGCAATAAAAGTGAAACATTCTTTGAATTTCCAAAATAGTTGCAGTATTGACAAGAGAACATTCAGCGCAGTTTTCATATTTCAGCAACACATTATATCATCAAAATATGCCATGCGGAATTTCTCTACAGAATAGTTGAAGCTTTGACAATCACATTTGAATTAACTTTCTTTTCTGATATGTAAACTTTTTTTTTAGTAGATATCTTGCTAATAGAAAAGTTTTTATAATAAACATGTTATACAATATACAAAAGGTTTGTTGCAAAACAAATTCAGTTTCTGTTTAGTTTGATGATTAATTAACTCAAGGCGTGCTGTAATTAAATACTAATTTTAGCGTAACAAGCTCGTCTCTTGTGTTTAAGATAAACTATTTTTAAGTTAATTTAATTAATAATCAACAAAACATATAACCTTACAATCATTTATTTTAGATTGAATTTCATCAGGTTCTACTGCTAAGCCTTATTTACTCTCTAATATTGTTTATCTCACACACAAAAATTTATAAACCGCATCTAAGAAACTTTAAAATTAACATCGTAACTAAGCCGTGATACCACAGAAGGGATGATAAATACTACCAAAGTGCCGACTCAACAAAAAATCTAAATGAAACCCCAAATTGTCAACATCTTCTGTGGTGAATTAACAAATATAATTATTCTTCCACAAAAACACACTCAATCGTATACTAAAATTAATTATTTAATTAGCATGTTAAAATTGCTAATCTCTCAAAACAACTTTGTTCAACTTCAAACAAAACTTATACATTAGCGGTTTAATTTGTTATGAGATTACACACCTTTCAAAAAAATTATAATTAAATTTGGCTACTAAACATAACACTGCAGCTCTATTATCCTTTTCTGTCACCATAAACACAGCCGCAGCATAATATTTTGGGTGTTGTTAAAACTAAACATTAGAACTGGTTTTATGAAAACAAGTTTACAGAAATGATTGACTGCATGTTAACTGGGAATTTAAAAACAATATTTTCTACATTTGTAAAGTAAATTTTGCTTGTGTTTGGTTTAGAAAAAGCAGGTAGAATAGCATATAAAACTTACGCAAATACTAAGTGTATAAATAACGGAATAAATTCCAGTTTGTTTGGTAGTCTAAAACCTACACTATTTGAAATGTTATTTACTTTGTGCTGTTAGATCACATCCATCTATTGATTTTCGAAATGGTAAAATTACTTGTACCGAAAAAGTGAATGGGATATGAGCAGGCAAAATGCCAACGCCTTATTATGGAAAACTACATGCTAATATTTTACAACTTATTGCCTTTACTTTAATAACAGTAAAAAAACTTTGAATAGAAATAGTCTATAATCAGGAGTTTCCTTTTTTAGATGTAATGTGGCGATTATTTAGAGCATACTGCATGTGCATCGGTGTTTTTAAAACCCATAAAATTTTGGAAGGGGAGATTAAAGAAGCCGTTAAATTTTAAAGCGCTGTTGAAACTTTTATAAGAATAGTAAGTTAATTATGAATTTTCTAGATGGAGGTTTTTAAAGAGAAACTAATTTGCCGAAACGTTACTGGTTGTGACTTAATGTCGAAAAGGATGACATTAGTTCTATAGTGATTGATACCGTAATCAGCAAAGATTGCTAACTAGGGTTAAATATACATTTCCCTTCGTTAGAAGGGTAAAGTATACTTTGCGAAATTTAAGAGTTTAAGTTATTGCAAGCATAATTCTTTCAATGTTCCTTAAATTTTGTTCCCGTCAAAACAAAGTGGAAAATATAGAGACGATTTCAGTTCTCCGTTCAAATTTAACTGGGATTGTGCCAGTCAGCACCAACTTTAAATAGAACCATAAACGTTCACAGAGCATACGTATTACTGATATATATTTACATACTAAACTAAACTATCAACGCCATCCTATATACTCCAAAATCCTTGTCTTATCGCTTTATTCTTCTCACTGCTTCTTGTCTACTTCCACGACAAAATAAAAATTGTACAGTGCTTAAAAAATAAAAAAATAAAATACTTCCTATTAGCAGCCACATTTTGCAATTACACGGTGGCAGGCTTACCGTTCACGTCGGGGATAATTGCCAATTGACTAACAAGAAAGTAAATATAACGGTGATAGTGCGAATGGCTATGAGAGGAAGATTTCCAACATCAAACGGAAACTGAATCGATCAGATAAAACAATCTCTGGTCACCAAGAAATGTCGTGTCAAAGGTGCTTCAATGATATCTAGATTCAGCCAAAGATATGATTTCATCGCAATGATCAATGGCCCGACAGAAAGCACAGTTACATTTTTTAAAAGAATACAAATTGAATTTTTGTGTCCTTGACATATAAATATAAAATGGTGTTTTGTCTTCTAGAATCTTTTAAAGTTTCTACCTATCATTTGAAACTCAATGCCTGCACACATTGTTGAATAAACTGTAAATCTTTGTAAATAGTAGACAACAGGATATCAAAGATATCGAAGCTTTTAACGTAGGAAATAAATCAAGTTTTTTTGTAACTTTTGTAGCTATAAGGAAACTATAAAGATGTCCTGTTTTTAGGTCACTTTTTTTGATGAGTTTATTGTCGTCACTTATAACTCAATCATTATTCTTGTCGTACACTTACCTAAATTCAATTAACTGGCCAAAGTTTCGAAGATGGAACAACTCTAATGTTGTTCAACATGTTTATAATGAAGGTCAGAATAGAGAGATTAGAAGTTCTAAGCGTTAGTTAAATCTACAAATAACCAGTTAAAGATCACTAAATACGTGTTCCATTAAACTAACGTCGAATCTGATTGCACATTTTGCGAAATTAAGCTTAGTCAAAGTTGACATCCCTTACAAAAGAAGTTAGTTCTAACGTCAGGAGCGTTGAGAAACATTTAACTAAAAAAACAAGAGGATTTTAAGAGGAACTCGACAAAACTGATTAATTGTCACACCCACCTCGTCTTTTAATGCCGTAATGGACAAACTTTTCAAGAATTAACTTAGTACAAATACCCCGATTTAATAAAAGCTTGAATCAATCTCGCGTGTCACTTTAAAACAAACATCAGTAAAGTAACAATGAATTTTGCATAGTGCTTTTGTAAAACGAAAGTAAACATTTCAACTGAATGAAGATGCATCACAGATCCCCCATATGTCAAATAAACGTTGTGCAGATTTGCTAGTTGCATGAACAAGCGTTTTCTGTAATTGCAATAAAACGTTCCTGAAAACATCCCACGTAACAACTACATTGTTTCTAAATGAGAAATAAAACATGTAACTGCTTTTATAGTGTAATGTGATCTAATCTAATGTCTGTCACTTGAACGATGGCTCAATTTAAAATGTCTGGAAAGGAATTTGATTTTATGTGATGGAAGCCCAATAAAATTTTTTACTGTTAATATCATTCCCAAAGACATAATGTTTGTTTATAAAACAAAAATAAAGACCTGGCTCAAATATACGCTTTATACAACTTTCCTATGTAATTTCCATTTAATTGCTTCAAGTGAACTTTGCCTGTCACGGACAGAAGTAAACTTTTTTCTAAGAATTTCCTTGTGTATCGTTATGACAAATCATCTAGCTACGAGTATGTCAAGAGGTGGTGGAGTTTCACTAGTCGTGAAAAATGAATTTATTTTTACAAATCTGGACCTTCCTGCCATTACTATTCGACTAGCGGACGTGATGTTGACAACAATTTAACTACCTACAATTCGAATAAAACCACATTTCTCACACAAATAACTGAACAAATACAACTCTGTCTTGTATTCACATTGTACTCTCATAAATAAAGGCGCAATTGGTATAAGTTAATATACTCAAAAATTTTGTAAAAAGTACTACAATACAATAAAGTTCAAAATTTTAAAATTGGACGTGATTTTATTTCTAGAAAAATCGAAACTTTAAATTTTGAATTTTGCGTTTATCTGGTGCTTAAATGCGACTAAAAACTATGGTATTGTGGCATTATGTGTATGTAGATACATACAATTGGTTTGAAACTTTTATCCAGAGCCAAAACTAACTTTTTTACGAGTCCGTGGCGTCATAAATAGTTGTTTCGTTCTGACGTCAGATTTATACCCGGGAACATACCATGACCAAATGTAGTCGGAAACCATGTAAGCATAAAATGATGCGAACAGAAATGATGAAGCAACATGATCAAAAAATAATGTAAAAAGTGACAAAAATGTAACTTAAAAGTTATAGAAGTATTTGTTTAATGAAGTTGATTAATATTGGTAATGAAGAAAAAGAAAAGATACTTTATTGTGAGAACAGTTGCGGTAGTGTAATTTATGTTGATGATTTAGTAGAATCGTTGAATCAAACATTTTTAAATTTAGTAGTCATTTAAATTTATAATTGACTTGAACAAATAGGATTTCTCGTAATCCCTATAATAGGCTTCTGAAATTTATGCAATGCTCTTTTAAAAAACCATAATAAATCAAACAGATGCTTTTTTACCCTTCAGTAAATTGCTCAGTTGGAATTGAGCCACAAGATATCTAAAAAGAACGATTCGAGCTCAAAGTTTACATGAAAACTGACTATTTTATATTTTACATTTCAACGGTAAATAAAAAAATGCTTTTCGGGTCAGTTAGTTTTCTGCCGCATTTATTCAAAATCAGAGTTTTATTTCAGCCCACATTCTGGTTTAGACAGAAAATCAATTGACGATCTTAATTATATCTTTCCTTGCTTGGACGGATCTCAGGAAATACTCGGAAAAACACTTCACCAGATTTTCCAAACAGGATATCTGTTTCCTCTTCAGCGTTTCTGCCATCTTGAACAGCAATTATAGATATTAAACAGCTTGATCCCATTTTATTTTTCAGTGTAACCACATTCAAGTTTAATAAAATGCATAAAATACAGAAACCTTGATCTTTGTGACACTAATAAAACCCTCAGCCGCAATGAAACCTGTTTTCACGCGGATTGGATAATGCAAATTCAATCAATACCATGCTGTGACTAATTCTCAATTAAATTAGATTTTTGTCTGAGTGGGACTTTTAAGCCAATTTATTCCTTCTTAGCCTAAAATGAAAGAAACCTTTCCTCTATACACTCTAACTACTTTCTTCTCAGACTAAATTTTAATTAAAATAATGTAGTTGTTGACTTTGTGAAAAAATGTGAAAACCTGCATGTTTTCTAAAAGCTCAAGAGCCGTTAAAGAAAATTAATTATACGAAATAAATACATCAATTAGTCAAGGAAGGGGAGCTTAGCCGATGCCAAGATTAATGTGATTTCCTTGATCCTTTACCACTGAGCAATCTCAACACTAATATTATAAGGAACACATCTTGTGAGAGATCACGCAGAAGCTCGTTAAAAGCATTAAGACATTTAAATATTAGATGTGACGTAATATGAGAAAAGTGCTCGTCAATCCCAAATAAAGCAATCAAAAAGAATTTATCTAAACGCCACAATAAAGTGTAATGAGACAAAAGCAGCTTAAAATGCCACAATGTAATTAACACGCATATTAGTTTTTATGGCCTTTAAAGCGTAAAATAATAAAGAATTTAGGGCAGCATTTTAGTCTAACTTTTGCTGATAGTAAATTGTTTTATGATACACTTAAACGCAGAATTTGAGTAAAAGCTTGGAAACTCATCAAATTCGCGTTGGAAAACTTGAGCGAACATGTTTAGAAGTGGAAAATTTGTGATCTCCCAGAATGCAGTTTGAAAACACATATCTGAAAGATGATTAAAAATTAGGCTACATGAATTCCTCTGTGTTCTGATGAACTTGGTCATTGTTGAGTCCGAGCAAGATAGATAAAGCTCTTAATTTCCCTAATGCGATGAGCTTTAATCAAAATTTCTCTATATAACGTTTTATATTTAGGTGTCTCTTGTTCAAATAAAGTGTTTAATTGATGATTTGACAGAAAAAAAACATTTTTAGCTGTTATTTATCAGTTGTTTTGATTAAATTAAGTGAATATATGTTTGAAACGTTTTAATTGAAAACTTGTTTTCCTTTATCTCGCCGAAAGGGATGGAGTGTTTAATCCAAGTGAAAAAAACTGTAAAATTTGTATATAAACTTTATCAAGTTCGAGAAAATTATTTCCATGGTGCGACGAATTCAATCATTGGTGTCCAAGAACTAAGCTAAAAAAATCCTTATTTCTATCTCTGAAGACACTTTCTTTTATTGACGGAAAATTATTAAATTTCTCTCGTTTTTCAGTATTTCACTCTTATCTAAATATATACATTAAACCTTTCTCACAATTAATAGTTACAAAGTGATGATGTGAATAGGTAATTAAATTTCGCTGAACAATCTTTCTTCTGAGACTTACTCGTAAATTACAGGTAATAATACAGGTACGTTCAGGCAATTAACCCAGCGCTCTAACACACATCGTAACTCAAACTTTTTACTTAATATTATTTAAAACCACGCAAACCATTGATTTTTATTCCAGCATTTATTTTCATCTAGAGGAACTTGAAAGAACCAACAGCAGATGTGGTCAACTCGAGCTACGATAAAATGTCGATGGTGGAAGGCTCTTTACACGTTTTTCCCAGTCCAAGCTTTGTAATCGACAGAAACCGTCAACTTTTATTAGAAAAATTTGAAAGTTTTCACTTTATTTTTTACTTTTTCTAATATCAGCACGCAAGCCATTGAATGCAAAATCAACAAAAGGCGTGTTCTAAGCATGTGCAAGTTTTAAGACATTAATTAGTAAACTAGTGATGATAATTCCTTGTCACCGTCAGACGAAATATTGTTACCAAAGTAAACTAACGGAAGGAGACGAATTTTAGGTCAAACGGGATAATAAACACCAAATGTGGTTAGCTTAAATTAGGTTAAATCATCTCAACTGGGGTCAGTTTAACTTATTTCAGCAGGGATAACGACAAAAGCTCTAATATCTCAAAATATGTTAATTTCCCTAATCATGCAAAACACTGCATTTGAAGACACGAAGGGTTCTAAAAACTTCAATTAAATTTTAATTGAAAATAATGTACACACGTCGCCCGAAAAATATGGCGTTTACGCAACACGCACAAATATGCATACAGGACGATATTCATAACTTTCTCGCAAAAAAGTCTCTTCTAAATAACAAGCGCGTTCTTTGTTGCCGAGCGAAGCTCACAAAGTGAATACCAATTAAGCTACGAAATTATCTTCCAGCTAAATAAGTGTCGAATGACTGTTTTGTGTCCAACTAATTATTTTCTTTTATTTCTTGTTTTGTCCGAGATATGTTTACACAAATTAAAGCTACTATTAGGATTAAGGGAACACGTACAAATGTGTAGACACAAATTAATTTTAAAGGATTCAAAATTAAAACACTTTACACGATACAACATCTTCATTGTTTGAAGGCATCTTCGATAACAAAGAGATCTTAATGGCATATTACGCAGAGATAGAGCCGTAACTACCGTACAAGACAGTGGCTTTTCTAAAATCGTATACTCAGCTGTTCTGACTCTGAGAGTTTAGGCGTTTAGGGTTCCACAAGCTGTCGTTTACAGGCTTTCATTCTGTTACTTCGATATTTTATTGAGAGTACACTTTGATTTTCATAGAAAAGGGGTCAAAAGTTGAAAGCTGTGTTATATGAGCTGAAAAGGTTCTGACTTATTATTTTACATATCCTACATACACGGCATTTCTCTAGCCCCTAAATCATGTTAAAAGATTTTTAGTTCCAAAAAGTTTTGTATCGCCAATTTAGAATTATCGTTGTTCGTGTTACAGGAATATGAGCAATCCGTATAGTTTTTACAGCTTGATAAATGACTTTTACTTTCACGCCTTGTAGAGAAAGAATTTGGAAGAATTTTAAGCCTTTCCTTTGGCCATCAATTACTTTAAGTGTACTATATTTTAATACACCCCTCTAAAACGTTTTCGAAAATATTCCAAGGGAAAAAAATCCTCTCCTACTTCCAGACAGATAATTAGTTTAGTACCTGACTGCAAACAGATAAAACAAGTTGTAAGACAATTATTGCAACAATAAAAAAGCGAGTCGACTTAGTGTTTATTGACATATTTACAACTACGACGCCAATAAGACTTCTAAAAAAATCATTATAAAGATTAATATTAACTTAAATTAATGTACGCCTAATCTTTTCACGATTAGTTAAATGTACCATTCGTTTTCGTATTATCTGTAAAGCAGTATCAAACACAGTAGACAGACCAACAACTGCCAAATTTCTGTAAGAGTAAATTACCAGAGATAGCGTTCAATCAGCTAGCTCATGGCGACTGATCTCCAACTTGCATTAAATACAAGAATGGGTTTCAAACAAACTAACGAAACCTAATAAGATCGAAACCGGTCTGCAACCGATTCCTTTCTCAAATTTACTTTATGTAAATTCAAATTGCCTCGGTTGGCGACTCATCGATGCTAAATTAAACGGAAAACTCAATATTCGTGACCTTAAAAATTTATATTGATTTTATTCAGAATCTCACACTTTTCTCCTTTATAAATAAAAAAATTCTCATTTAACTTTCAATAGTTTAACTATGCGCTCGTTTCAAAGTCAAGAATCTCTTTGTCTCGTGTGAAGTCAAAACTGCTGTAAAACTTATAACAGCATTTATTTTTTGTTTGATCTGACCATGACAGAATTTCTCTCCTACCTCTTAAACATACTTCGGCAGAGATTTACTAAGAAATGTTTATGACTTGTTTCAAACACACTTTTTGTCTTGTAGTCAATGTCCGCTTTGTCCCCTTTGTAGTGTTTCATACAACCCATCTACCTTTTCAACGAAATTTACTTGAAACGATTTAAAAGTTTTATGAGTGTAAGGACCTTGGGAATAGATGCAGAAATCTCATACATTTCGACTAAAGTTGTTTTTTATTTTATTTTACGACATAATTATTTTTCTCCATTTTAGTTTAATAGCAATATGTGATTTATTCTGCGATGATATGTTCAACTGTTGACAAAAAAGATATCTCAGATCTTGTCTGAAATTCACATTTTTAACGCGTGTGCGTTTTTGGATCCGTGAATAAATCCGAGAGTTTTATCACGTATTTGGGCCAACTTTTTCTTTCACAAAGCTAAGAATGCAATAACTTTGATTATTATGTCACATGTTACATTTGTGTCAAAATAGTCTTTCCCGCTAAATTAGTTTCAAATTATTTTAAACGCTAAAGAAAGAAAATCATTAGGATTCCATTGTTGAACAGAAGTCTTGTAATAGA
Organism: Tribolium madens; assembly: GCF_015345945.1. Taxonomy (NCBI): domain Eukaryota; kingdom Metazoa; phylum Arthropoda; class Insecta; order Coleoptera; family Tenebrionidae; genus Tribolium; species Tribolium madens. The sequence continues at coordinate 4,352,862 of NW_025400995.1, read as the reverse complement.
ATAGTTCCCGGAACGATCCTCTAAAATAGTCATTCCTATGCAGGATTATCTTAGACACTCATGTCAGCTAATTTACAGATATTGGAATTGAGTTTCTAGTTTAAATCGTTCAATTTGTTCATCTCTTCTTGTAACTTCGCTAAGTAAATAAGTTCTATCAATAAAGTTATTCACGAATCAACAGCTTAAAACATTATGCGATAATTCGAGGTTTATATCAAATCCGGTTTAAAACTTTTCTTAGATATAACAATAGAATTTAATTTATTTTAAATCCTAATCCTAAATTTAAAGTTTAATTTTCTGCCTCGTGCTGATAGCACACAGGTAGCAATAAACACTTTATACAAATCGTTCAATTTAATTCAGTCATTATAATTAATCACAAGAATTAAATCAAAGTTTTGCAATTTGTTGTTGAATCGATAAGTTAAAATGCATGTATTTTATTACACCCCATATTTCCTTAGTGTAACTCTGCGCTGCTTCCATTATCATTTATCAATTGCCTCAAATAAGATGTCAGCGGAAGCAACACATAATATATATTCATGATATTTTACATCGATTGTTTTTCCTTCTCCTATTTTTGATTCACTGAACACATACATGTGCAGGATGTAACAAATTAGCTTTCCACCACTGGGAGTTCGGAATATACAAAGGATAGGAAGTTGGTTAAAAGGGACAAAACCCACCACGCAAGGGACAATTGAAAAGTAATTTTCTTTTTCTAAAAAAACCTTTAAATCTATGCAAAAATCTTTATAGGTCTTGCGTGTTAAGGTAAATCCCTCATCGGAACAAAACAACATTAAATAAAACGTGCAATTCTAAAAGCTTTCTTTAAAATAATAATCAAGTAAGATATTTTTAACGTTTCCTGAATTTATTCTGTTAAATTAACTGAGAGTAACAAAATTTCTTGAAATGCAAGTGTATTAAAGAAATATTCAAACAAAATTACGAATAACGCAGCACAGTAGTGCAATTTAAACTCTTTTATTTCTGTTTTTAAAATACTTCGCAATTTTCTCCTTTCATTTCAGAGTTAACCCCTAATAAAATTTATTCAAAACAATTGGTATTAATTGTATAGATCAAAATCGTTTTAAACTTTTAATTTCTTGCCGCATTATAAAATAATTCTCTCTTTTTATCTTCACCTGAAACTGTCTCATATGCAATAATTCTTTCTTTATAGCGTCCGAAGCTTTTGTCTACCATATCTCTTGTCTTTTTTTGTAGAAGTATATGTTACCGTGAAAACACAAATTCAGTTAAAAGCCATTTTTTAGGAAAACTAATTTTAACTACATACGAATATCTATTTTCAAAAATTTTAATTCTCATGAACAAATGTTGAAACATAACAAAAGTTCACACACACGCACACACCACAAAATATTCCTACCGATCATCTTCCATTTATTCCCAACCTTCAGCATAAAGTTTGCAAACCGATTCACCGCATTTTTCATGCAACAAAAGCATTCCCCGTGTAGGCCAAATAAAACACAAAACAATTATTAATTATTTACCGAAATGTTTCAAACATATGAAATGTGTTTCCATTAATATCTACTTTAATAACTCGACTGTTTAATAAATATTCATTTCTGCAAAATTATCCGTTTGAATTGTTATTGTTTTATTTGTCAATATATCAACAAAAAAAATCAGGATTTGAAATTGTGATACATTAGGGCAATGGTGAAATAAACAAAGTATTGTTGCGCAACTATTTATTACTCGTTGGTAATTCTCTCCCTGTGTTGCTGCACAGCACATCAAAACAAAATTAACTAATTTATCTGTGTCAATTGATTGGGAGACAAAATAATTTCTAATTGCCGTAAATTAACAATTTTGAATAAACTACATAAAATTAATCGAAAAATTTAATCGTACTATATTCCAGCGTAATTGTCGGATGTTTAAAAAATGTGTGGTATAATTTTAACCACGAATACCCCTCAAAAATGAGAATAGATAGCACAATATTTACTGACCTACCTCAAAAAATAGAAAAATTACAGCTTTCCAAAAATCGGTATGGGAAATGATTTTTTGGAAATATTTTTGTTATCGTTTATCCAATTATTATGAAATTTTGCATGTCAAGGGACAAAAAGACACTCTTTGATATGGTATAAACGGAAGTCTTGGCCCTTCCAGTTTTTGAGTCATAACTTTTTTTTCAGCCTATTAACACGTATTTTTGATGCCGGAAATCGAAAGCCCAATCATTTTTTCATGAAAAAGGTACTGTTTGTTTGTTTCATATCGTCATAATGTACCGTTCTCGAGTTATTCGAGTTTAAACTAAACCGCGCTGCAAAATCAAAAAGTATGAATTTTGAGCGTACCATTACTTGGAAACAATCCACTACGAATGACATAGCTGTCAATGCTGTCACATTTATTGTCAATTTAATTTAATCCGAAGTAAAATTTGATTATGTCTTGATGATCATAGTAAACACACGATTATGAGCTGGCATGGCCATCCTGGCCATCACAACATGATCTGTTAATACACCACAAAAATTTGCTAGAAAGAAACAATTGCAATGCAAATAATTGCAACCATTTTTACTGAGTCTGGTCCTAAATTATTATGGTTGAAATTCGATCAATCTTTTGAAACTACTGCAGAGTGTTGACATTCGCAAAATATCAAGTAACTTGATTTTTTCAAAAGAAACACCCTGTATGTTATTACTTTATCGTGTAGAGCTTTCAATAAGCTTTCTAAAAAACCTAGGGTTTGGAGGTCTAAACTTTACCTGTTTTATTGTACACCCTTTAAACCTACAAAATTTTAACGTATTATATTTAGCCTTAAAAATCAAGTAAGTTTGCGTTACTTCCTCTTCTAAAAAAGTTATTCTTTTAAAGTTACGTTATCACCATACACAGATTTCCTAATCGATAAATTGGGAGGGGAGAACCATTGTCTGGCCACCGCGATCTCCAGATTTGACTACAATTGATTTCTTTTTATCGGGGTGTGTTGAAGAGAAGGTCGAACAAGACCCACCACTCCAAATGACGTGAAGGAAAGAATAATTGAAGCCTTTAATGACATCTCTGTTGAAATTCTGAGGGCAATCAAACTTTTCTTTATGCGTACACTAGACGTCTGTCTGACGAGGAATGGCAGGATTTTTGAATATTTGCTATAGAATTAATTAAATTTTGAAATTTTTATAATTAAGGTCTTGCATTGAATTCAAATTCCAATTAGCGTTTCTTGAGTTTTACAGTATTTCAATAAACAACCTGTTTTCTTAATTGATAATAACGTAACTTTAAAAAATTATCCAATTTTTTTAGAAGAGGAAGTAATGCAGACCTACTTGATTTATAACGCTAAATAAAATAATTTAAAATTTTCTAGGGTAAAAAGGTGTACAATGAAACAGGTAAGGTTTAGACCTCCAAACCCTTAGTTTTTTTTAGAAAGCTTATTAAAAGCTCTACACGATAAAGTAATAACATACAGGGTGTTTCATTTGAAAAAATCAAGATAATTAATATTTTGCGAATGTCACCATTCTGCAGTAGTTGCAAAAGATTGATTGAATTTTTACCATAATAATTTAGGACCAGACTTAGTAAAAATGGTTGTAATTGTTTTTATTCACTTTTTCTTTCTAACAAAGACGTTGTGATTTTTCAAAAATTGCACTTTTTTTCATAAAATTGCCTATAACTGATAAACGGTCTATGATAGACCCATAAAACCCAATATGGATATTCTTAGAATTAAAAACTCTTTCAAATAAGCGCATAGTATACTGGGTGTTCTATAAGAAAAAATATAACTTTGTTGCGCCACCCTATATAGAAATTACTTATAATGACGAAAATATTTTTGGACCATAGAAAAAATAAATGTCTATCGTCCAAAAGAAACCGCATTTCGTTATCTTCTTTACTGTCAAAGTAATCGAAGAATACAGGGTGTCTGGGACACCCTGTATAATATTGTCAGGTAGATATTGCTGTATACCGTGAAACGAAATCTATTCATACTTTATTCTCTGTGTATCAGAAGAACCATCCTTAAGAAAATCATCACCTTGTTTACAAACTAATATTGTTCAAACCCTTGGGAGAGATTTACTGGCCAGGGCAATCATTTAATCTATTGATTTTTTTTGTCCTTGAACAAAATGATTTCTAGGCTCTGGAAATTTAGTTGAGAAAAATTGATATTTTGTCTAAACACCATTCAATTTTTATATTGTTTTTCTGATTTATTGGCTTTTAAGAATCCACAACAGATGGCTATATTGATATATTGTATAAAACAAGATTAATATTTCCATTGATAATATAGGAAAGGTTCCGTAAATTCGAAATTCGCTTCTACCCTAATAAATTTTTAGAAGAACTATTACGATAAAAAACCAGGTTCTAATTCAACGAATTTGTTGAGGTTAGGCCTGAAAATCACATATCTCAAAACCGATATAAAAATGTATGGATGACATTTTCTAAATTTAAAACAAAAAGAGATTAAACCCCACTTCATTTTATTCAGACTTTGTATCAAAACTAATGAGTTGTAAAGTAAACATCAAAATGAATGAAAAGTAAATGGGAATATTGAAAGCTCCGCTAATTCTAAAAACATTGAAGGTAAACCAGACTGAAACTAAACAAGATTAAGAATTTTCATTAAAAAAACTCGTTATGAGAACAATTACCATGTCTCGTAACTAACTTTTAAAAAATGGTCGACCTAATTCTAACCTGTTGAGACTTCAATTAAATCAATCATCAAGAATTTAAAATAATTTCGTTTAATTTAATTGTTTAATTTAATTAAAAAAGTGCTAAGAGAGTTAGAAGACTACTAATCAGCTACACGATTGTTAGTTTTAATTAAATCGTTTGTACGAATTTTGTAATTTTCTGAAGCGAGCAACGAAAAGAAGTCAAATTGAATAATATTGCAATTTGGTGTAATTTCTGGAATTATAAAGTACAAAAATAAAGAAAGTAGTGTTACCAATTTTGTGAAGAAAAATTGTCCATTGAAAATTTAAATAGGTGAATTTTAGTACAAAAGCATGAATTCACAATAAATGAGATTAAACCACTCGAGTGAATAAGCTGACATCTAGACTATATTCGCTTCCTCTTTAAAGTTGCTTATAGAATTTCCTCGTAATATGCTAAGGGTCACGTTTCCTACACTTTCCAGTACCTACTGCTACTTGATCACAAATCAATATTATTTAATAACACTTTGTTTCAATTATTTTGCTAAACAAGATTTCTGCACGCCGTAGCGCTACTGATATAACTCTTATTTAAAAATCACCCAACTTATAAGCATTCTCGCCAAGTTGGCTAATTATTCCCGACAAGATATAACCTTCAGCATAAGCAACGTATTCACGAACAATGGATATACGCCTCTTCACTAAGCCTTCAACACATGAATCCCGACTTTAATCATAAATAATGGGATATTCTCTCTATATACCACTGCCCCGACCAAGCGAAAAAGTAAGATATAATAACCATATCTTCAAATTTTGTGATTGTTCCGGCTTATAGATAGATTGACGCGAGCAAAGAGAAAGTGATATCATTTCATACAAGGCTTAAAGCTCGTCTAACATTAATAAATGTATGTATAATAGCATCCATTTTAAACACTGACGATTTACACAACACCATTCAAATTTCATCGCTAGAACTAAAGTTTATGCTCGATCTGCGTTACGTACTGCATTTGGCGGCTTTTATGGATTCACGTGATACGAGGTGCATTACGGTTGGTTATGCTAAAAGCAGACCGCAAAGTACTACACACATAAAAGCATCGGAATTGCTTAAACAAGATTGATCTTGGCAAAAGAGAATACCAAATTCAAATCTTGACTCGTCTGCATTAAAATTTGTCAAATAAGACACCAGGTGTGTGTTACTGGTTTTCGCTGAACTTCGCTTAAACATTTAAGAAAAATTTTAGGTGTTAGTACTCTATATTGGATCCAATATTAGCCGTAATGTTAGTCGATATAAACGTCAGGCCCACACGCACGTTGAATATGGATTGGTCATTTCACATAAGGAAATCCGACACGTGTTTCAACAAATTCCAGTAGTAACCTTGTTCAGGTAACGTCTGAACGATGGAATACGCACATCACAACCGTCTAGGGAGCACTTACAGCTCCCCAGAAAACAAATATTTTATTATTTACATGGAAATAAAAAAAAAACGTTAATCTGGCCCCTGGTTGTGATATTTGCGAGATTTGATCAAAATTTTGCTCCGGTTCCAATTTGTACTTTTTACTCAAAATTGTTAAATAACTTTACGAAAGGTTGACAAATGAAATAAATCGAATGAGATAACCCTTTCAATTATACCGTTATGTGAGTTCACGGTTCACAGTTAAAATCTGTTGCACAATTCCATTGCATTTAAAACGTATAAAATATTTTATCTGCAAACGTCACAAAAGTGACCACTTTTATGACTAAATGACACAGGTAAAAGTTTTACTTTTCAGACATGGAATAAAAACACTGTTTTTACGCCTAGGCGTTTTTACTTTTACTTGACACTTACTTTGACATTTATCACTGTTGTCTCTTTCTTGTCTCTTTCGCTTTTTCAGCATTTTCTGGAGAGGTACAAGGTAGATTATCAGCATTCGACATATTGCGCTATAAACTACACCAGTTATTCACCAGTTAAATCAATCAACACTTTAGAAATCTCAACACAAATTCCGAAACTGACGCGTGACGTTTGTTACGATTTTATTGCAAAGCGTCCTGATTTTTGAGGTGATTTACTTGATTATTGGTGTGTTGCTCTTTTCTTTCCATCTGAATCGTTTGCAGATAAAATAGTATATGTTATTTGGAGTAAAAGTGAGTTTATGTGGCTCAGCTGAATCCATTTGCCTCACTCCGTTCGGCAAAATGAACGTTCAGCTTCGCCACATAAACAATCACTTTTACTCCTAATAACATAATCTACTATAACATTGCTATTGGGACCTAACGAAATTATTTGACATGTGAAAAACTTTGTAGACGCTATTAGACCAAAATAATGTTCGATAAGCCTATTTAACACAAGTCAGTACTTAAATTAATTAATATACTTCTGTACAGTTGACAAAAGTTGGTTTTCCAAAATTCTTCGACTAGCAATTAAAAGAGTAAAACAGAAGAGCTTTTAACATTTATCTGACACATTTCTCTAATATGTGATAATAACAGTTGTGTTCATATATTAATCTTTTGAATTTTAATATTATCACGTATTATCCCTGTTTTATTTACATCTTTCAAGAAAAGTATCTGAATGTATCTTATTAATGCTTCTGGAAAAAATCCAATAAAATAAAAAGATATAAATTCTCAATGCAGACAGACCATGTGACTCTTCCATGCATTTTGTTTTACCGTTCAATGTTTCTGGTATTTCATAACCCCAAAAACAGTAAAACTACGTTTTCAAATGTGGTGTGTATTTGCCAAAATTTGCATCAGAAAGTTACCGGTTATACATACTGTTTTCTTAACTTAAGATTTAGTATTTGAAATCCAGAAAGGGAAAACTCGACAACATTACCACTTCGTTTAATATTGTTAAGCTCGTCCAATGGGAAATCACGTTACTTGGTACATTTATTTGATTTTAGTTTATTAATAGCATCAATAATTGAGCTTAAATGAACGTAGATAAAATACAATAGAACACCATAAAGCCCTGTGTTGCTCAACATATCAGCAATATAGACAGATATCTTTATTCTGAAAACGTACATGTGTATATGTCATAATCGATCAGGAATGTAATTGCTGCAGTCATTCAAATGCAGTCATCTATAATATTCTATTCTCTATTCACACAATACTGGAGACAGCAATTTTCAATTACAATTTAAAAAAAAATACGAAAGTAATACGTGCTATCACTGTGAAATTAATCAACCTTTAGTAAAATGTATCAAACTTTTATGGTTTATGTTAAGTGTACTTTTAGAGTTTTGTTAGTGAGCACTTGCGGTCTTGTATTTATCTAAAAGTTTATATCTTATTTTGAAGTCCTTCATCTAATCCCGAAGTTTGGTAACCGCCAACCAAATCATCTTGCATACAGCTGTGTCTGTTCGTCATTCCTTATCCATTCACTTCCGGTCTTATTGTGGAACGCAAAAAGAAATAATGAAGTTCGCATTTTTGCGATCATTTCAAAGATGGAATGACAGATAATTGAACTTCGGATAAGATACGACGCTTCCTTTCAAAAGGACGTTTTTTATACAATAAAATACATATTAACCGTTCAAAGCAATCAACCATTGAAAAAATACTTTTCAAATGGGGGCAACTAAATTCGCCATTTGTAACAATCTTATTGGAACAACTCGACAAATTCGAATGTTGCTATTTATCTTAGAGAGCTTGCACCAATTTTAAAAACGGAAGTCGGTCAATAATTCACAAACTGAATTTCAATAAGTCGCACAAATCTCGGTTTTCACTTATCGACGTGAAATAGTCGTGATAACCCGCAACTGGAATGAATTACATTCGTGATAATATTGCAGACCCAGGCGGACATTATGAGGGCGATACTACAGCAGCAAACTTAACTGCAACGCCTTTGTGCGATAAATATGTTGCTTACTAAAATCTGTCGGATTAAATTTAGCCCAGATTGCAATATTCTAATTATCTGCGGTTACATTTGCTATGACCAGTTTCAGCTAGTCAGGAGTAATATTAGTTTAATTCAGTATAACCCTTAATTTAGATAAAAGCTCTCTGTCTAGTGTCAACATCTCTGTGGGCCAGAATAAATGATTTTACAAAAAATATTTTTTTTTGTATTTGCATGAATAATTTCCATGTGCAACGCAGGATTCCCTTTAGGCACTAGGAACCATAAATAATGATGAAGGAACAAAAACTTTGCAAGATCTTGGGATAAAGTGTCAAAGGACTTACAAACACCAGTGATTAATTAATAAATTTTCAAGACTAGAGAAAATACTTGAATGCAAATATTTATAAATCGTTATAAAACAACAAAAATTTCAAAAGTTATAAACTTACCATCTTTAGAAAGACAAAATTAGATTGATTAAACTTAAATATTAATCATCTTTTAAAAGACGACCAACATTTTGTAGCCACACTTGTTAAGTGGAAAAAGAATTTGCCTTAAATCTTCGACGAAAGTTTACGCATTAAAAGCGAAAGTTGATCGACCTGTCAAATGTTTAATGATTCCATGTTATTTTAATCTAAACCCAAGACACATTTTGTGAAGTAGACTCAAGTTTCTCTCAAAAAACAGGATTGCAAACAAATAATTTTAAAAATTAGACACCTTAAATGCTGAAATCGTTTTATGCACTCTGCTAAAATTAGATCTGTATGAAGCCATTTCCATTGAAACCTAAAATTGTTACAATTTGCAAAACAAATTATTTTGATCCTGTTACATTCCAAAAACTACATTTTAATATTCAATTTCTTGCTAAGTATAGAAAACGAGTATAAAATTATTAAAAAAAGTCTAGATTCCATCAGAATATATCAAAATTTAATTTGTCGACAAAAATGCACGATGAACAAGTAGCCTATCTGAGCCTCTCAACCAGTCGATCACGAGCGCTTAAACTGTAATGACGTTAGTAATCTTAAGATGTACTAATTAAGTATAATTTCAGAGCTCAGCAACTCAAGACGTTCAATCTAAAACAGTTCTGCTTCAAGTTGAATCAGTTTTTTGCCAAAATATGCCTTGATATGTCACATTTGAACAGAAATCTGATATAAATTGCTGCCTTAAGTAGAATCACCCTTGTGTTTATTACGATCTAGCGGTTATATTATCTTAGATCACGATTCCTCCTCTGTTGCTAAAAGGAGAGGGAACTTATAAATGTTTGGCGAATGTAGCGTACTGACAAATTGCCTCACTACTTACGAGATATCTACAATTAACGCTTCTAAATGCAAATTACAATTGCATGATTTTGTGCAATTTTTGATTGGTTGCAAGTTCAAAGCAATAAACGAACGTTTGAGATCCTTTAAACTTTTTGTTTCAGTTTGTCGAAAAGCCTCGTTGAGAAAACGGATTCATAAGATTGATCTCTTCTTAAGTGTCAGTGTGATTTTTCCAGATTATTCTTTTAGATCACGCATGTCATGGTGGTTGTTAGAAGATTTATTACACTGCTTCAAATTTACGTTATCAGCACCACCTGTTCTTGATTCCTTACAGATTTTTTACAAGAGTGCTAATAGTTTTCGGTTAGTTTGTTGCCAAACTTGGAAATTTCATTTTAGCAAACTTTCAATTTTAAAGCAATAGAAATTAAATAAAACAAAGTTTTTCGGAACAAACGTGTTAGATTTATCGTAGACAATAGTTACACTTTGCAAAATTAGATTATTTTTAGAAATAGATATCGATTGTGCATTCAAAGTAGTCGAAAAGAAACTCAGATAAAGTTTGGTCAACCCATAGTATAATGACTCGGGTTTCTCTACTGGTGGCTATTCTCACGAACACTAATATACGCACTTCGGAAATTGAGAGATTTTCAAAGGGTTTTTAGCAAAAACCTTTGATCCCTTACTCTACTAAGTTAGCCAATTAACGTAAAATGTTGGATCAAGTTCCCGCTTTATCGAGTTTGCAATATTAATCTGTTGTTATTAATAAACTTTTATATTTCAGTTTTACTATAATTCTACCAATGTTGTTAAACCAAAGAATTTGATAATTTTCAGAATAATCACACCGCAAATTTAATTATAAAACCAAAGAAATCGCAAATATTAAATTTCCAGCCAATAAAGTGGGAATGTTATTAAACGAAACGATACAAATGCAAATTAAAGAAAGATTTAATAGCGCTGGATATTTCCACCTTGACAGATAACCAGTAATTGGAAATTGTTCAAAATATTTGACAGACGATCTTATAACCGGAAGCAATAATTTCCACCCTAACCAAATTAAATATACCTATGATCAAAAATACTTTTATTTTTCACGTCCATTTACATGCTATGCAATCAGAATCATTTTAAAGCCCGACATTAACTGGAATAATGTTATTAATTAACAGTTAAAAGCATAACATTGACATGCAAATTTCCATTTAGAAAATTCGATTTTTTGTTTTAATTAATTATTGCCGCTGACAATGACAGATTATTTACGTTCTACGGCTTAAGTTAATCTCTAAACACAACTCTTCATTTTTTTAACATGTTTTAGTGTTTTTCATTCAACACGAATTGCATTTAGTTAAATGTTATTTCATTGTTAAATTTCGAATTTATCTAAATTGAGCAAACAAACATGAGCAAAACCTAAGTACCCCACAGTCATGTAGAGCAATATCATCCAATTTGAGAGTTACATGCCCCAAAGGGCAGGACTGCTTTTATTGATTGCAACGACATTTTTTATTACGGCAATAATTTTATTTTGTGTGTTATATCGGTAATAAGGCTGAAAAGAACGAGAAATTTTTTTTTTTGGTTTTCGTTGGCTATAAAATTTAATTTTTATGTTCAACTAACAAACGTTTTTGTTACCTATTCTTAAATAAATACATTGCTGGAAAATTCAAATATCTATAAAGATACTCCAAACTTTTCCATATTTAATTCACTGCATAAACTTTTAATAAGGATTTTGTAGCACAAACTGAAACAGACGTTGTTAATATTTTAACGTTCTACGTCTTATAACAATTACTTACTGCAAGCGTTTTTCCATTTTAATTGATATAAATAGAGGTAAGTAGAACAAGTAAAAACGACATTTTTAATGCTTTCTTAATAATTTTTGCATTGATTTATTAATTATTATGTAGGCACCGCGTAATACAAGATTATAAAACTGAATGAAGGGAAACTTCATTAAAATTTCAACTTTAATAATTATCACATGTTTTCTACTGCTTTTGCTTTATCATTATTATTTTGAAATGTGCAAAAATTCTCAAATGTGTTAACTGTTTCTAGTGTATTTTTAAAAATTGTTTACTCTCGACAAAATTAAATGCTTTTATTTTCATTGAAAATTAAAAACGTAATTTTTTCACTTTTACAGTTTGCATTCGTGTCAAAAATAAACTCACAATATCAGCTTAGGTAACTTTAGAGTTAATATCACCATTTATAGGGAATTATCGAAGCATTAACAATACTTTGATGACTAAGTAAAGGAAGCAGATGCTCCTTGACTCCCCTTCATTTCAAGACAAGCAGCTTAGAGTAAAATTGTTCTGCATACGTATTTAGTTACAAACTAGCGATACAAATGTATTAATTTGGCCTACATCCGGGAAATGTGTAATGTAAGAGGAAAATTACAATAGTAATATCAATTCTCAGCTTTCAGCATTGTTAACGCTCCGAAGTATAAATTAAATTAATTTCGAGCACATTTTTGCTCTTGTACGTTTTTTGTCTGCGGGAATATAGTGACAAACCTAAAAACCAACTTCTGATGTGGGTTGACAGTTAGTGAAATACGCCACACAAAGAACTTCTAATAACTATTTCATATTTTTCAAAATAAATAAATTAAATTACAAGGAAAACATAAATGTAATAGCGGCACCCGATCGTTTGTCAAATCAACGAGATACATTTTGGCTAACATTATATTTAATGCACGGCCATATTTCAAGTTTGATGTATAAAGGCAATTTTGGTTTATCGCCATTTCTGACCAATGATTTAAATTATGGACGTCATATTTAACTTTCGGACATCATTTAGAATCATAGCAAGTTGACGCATCTGCTATTAGCCATCACACGCTAACTACAGTAAACGCTAATTTGGTCACATTTTTTATTAATTCTAGAGCCCTACTTGGAATTTATGGTCGTAAATTTTAGCCTAGTGACTGCAAGTGATCTTCGATATTTATGGAGTGTTCACTGTAAGGAGTCGTCTTTCTCTAAGATCCACAATCGCTAAGATTTATGTCTTTGGTTACGATAAAACTATATATTAAAACATCCAGTATTTCAACATTAGGCACAATAAATCCAATAAAGTGTTCAGGTAAAAGAGGAAAATATCTTGGAAGATTTATTTAAGTTGTGGTTTTTGAGGTGTAAGTGTTACCGATCTGCAAACTTGATTGTTTACTTACTAAATACGAAATTTAATGAGGCGTCAAATAGTACAAAGCAATGTTCCTTGCCATTGATCAGTTATTATTAAGTAATGGTAATTACTAATTAGTATTAAGTCGGCTTCAGATGCACCACATTATACTAAAACTGTATTGAGTTGATCTTTTGCTTAAGACAAGCATTAATATGCAAATGAAAGTCCTTGCACCTCGACTGAGATGCGGCAAGAAATTAGAAACTGCTTTAATTTATTACAATAGAGTCGATTTTCTTCCTGGAGAATAAAAAAACTATCTTTGTTCGAAAATCGAATGTTTTCGCTCTTGCGGTTTGGAACCTTCTATAAATAAAAGCGATTAATTCAAGCAAACAAGAAATCTGCTTTTTACTGAAAACAATTAAAGCAAACTGCTACGCACAGACTGTTGTAATAGAGTAAACTACGTTCACTTCCGAAATTCAAACTGTCGTCGCTTACTCCAAGCAGGAAAAGGCTGAAATGTAACAGCAACAGCAGGAATACATTTTACAATTCTTGTTTCAAGTGTGTTGTAAAAAATTTTTAACTAGAAAATAGTTCATCTTTGCGAATTCTGCTTTGAAGTATGTACATACAGGAAGAAGCAGCAAAAGAAGATTTTACAATTTTGTGGATTATTAGTTTATTGCGAAAAAGAGAATTTTTAGCAGAACTTTTTCACCTCGTTCACTTTGGAGAATTTTAACGCTAACTTAATCACATTTTGCTTTGAATAGTTTCTACATTTTTTATGAACTTGTTTAATTACAGTTAACAGATCGAGAAAATTTTAATTTGGCTTTAATATTAATTAAACATTTTTGAGAACGTTTTAATTGAATCAATTTGATCTGAAAACGGTGTTTCGTACCTTGTTTTACTCCCATTTCGGTGACTCTATTCTATCAATTTCATTCAATATCCGCTCAAATTTTATTGCTAACTAGCTAGCGATAAACATCGAAACGGTCCATTTACACATGCAAATCAGTTTTCGGAAAATATACATACTTTTTACTTTCAATATTTGGAACAGCTGTATGTAGCCAACGGTACATAAAATTTGTTGCCTTCAAATGGAGATCAAACAGTAACCAAACCAATCTTAAATTGCACATAATTTTCCCTATGCATTGTTGTCTAGTAAACAAAAATATATTTTGTTTTACAAGTTGAAAATATCTGATCAGAAACGAGGAAAATGTTCAAATGTCTCTCAATTCATATGTATGTGACATATTGTGAATTTTTAAAATTCAAATATAGGAAAAACTACAGTTTTGGATTTTTTATTTAGTTCGATGTTAAGCTTGACTATTGCAAAAAATCGGATATTATGTAAAAATTTAAATTTATATCTCCTCTCCTCATTTAATGCGATTGGATTTCTAAGTCTGGAAACATTTAAGAATACGATATGATCCAGCTGAAGTGATTCGCTAACGCTGAATCAACTACCAGAATTTAAATGAAATATTTTCCACAAGAAAACCAATGCAGTTTGAAATGGATATAAATTTTTCGCATATTCTCCCAAAGTAAAATAAATTGTACCCACATTTTAAAAACGTTCACTAGAAGAATGACTTCTGATTTATACACGTAAGATGGCATATCGACAGGTGGCAGAGTTAAAAGCGACAATTTCTTCCCGGATTTGAGAAATTTAATATCGTGACATTTTTATTTAATTAGTGTATAAAGTATTAGGAGAAATTACAGGAAGTTCTTGGATGCGTCAAACATTAATCATAATTTGGATTTGACATAGTGTAATCCAACACCTCGACGAATTTTGAAGCAACTGTGCATAACGAAAGCATGTAATCGGGAAAGGGTTATTATTTATTAGGAGTTTCCTTACCACGAATACTGTTTCGAGGCTTCGCGAGACAATAATTGCGTTATAATTTCTACTTCTTCAAACTCCAACACTTTAAGCGAATTTATAACGATTAAGCTTCCGGTCAAAATTTCGCTTTAAATATATTGACAGGCGTTTAATCTGTGTCTTGTAAACTTTCCAAACTCCAATCTATCACAATTTGGACATGAGAAAATGTATACTGGAAATACCGGCGAGGCTATCGCAAAGTATAGTCGTAAATACAATTATGACTAGAGCTAAAGTAGTTCTACAGGATTATCTAATAGGAAATGGTGAGAAAAGTGGGCCAGTGGTCTCGACCAGACTTCTGATGTGTTGTAACACAACACACTGAGCAAAAACACTGACAAATAATCATTTCTACCCATTTTTACAAACTCAAAGCACGAACGAGTACAAAATAAAATTTCATTGGTGCATTACAAACCTTACACAATTCAATAAAATTGTCACATTTCTTGTACATCAACTTTGAGTTTTATATTTTTGTATAATGAATGGCGCAATTTCATTCCCAAAACAACAGCTTTTAAAGTGGCTTCCCTTATATTGCAATAAATGATTTAATTACTAACATTTATATGCTAGCTTTTAACTCGTCTCTAATTTAAATGTCCGTAAAGAAGCTGTAAAAATTTCAATTACTTTCACCAATTAATTTAAAACTTCCCTTAGTAAACTAAGTTATCATATTTTTATGATGCACTCAAGCTTCCTATAAAACGTTGCATTAATCAAATCCATCCATTAAGAAAAGAGCTTTTACTAGTTTTTACTCATCTTCACTTATTACATGCGATTCCGAAGGCCGGTTAAAACGTTCCAATAATTTTAATCTGTTTATTGCTATTTATTTCCTCTCCTCTCAAGCGCTACCTTTCTTATCTACTTACCCGTTCTCATCTGTTTCCCGTACATTTTATCACCGCATTTCTCTTTCACCAATTTCTACTTAGCACCCCTTTCCTAGTCATACCATATTAACAAACCATCGTTTTCGTGGTTTTGTATTATTTATCGCTAACTTTTTCTTCATTCTTATCTAAACTAGAAGAGGATAGCAACTGACAATCCTAGCAGTAAACTTTTGGGTTGACCAAATGTAATCTTGACGACAAATCACATGTTTAATTTAATGGCTCTATTTGTTGATTCTGTGGCTCCACAGTGTGTTTGACAAATAAAATTCTCCTAGGAATAGATTGGTGGTGAGAAAATCTTAATATCCCAGTAGCAACACTCAAACTTCATTTGCCCTACCAAACAAACACTGCGATACTAAATATTTCTCAACGTTATAAATTATTAAAAAAGTAGATGGCATCCAGGAAGCTCGTGCAAGCAGACGAAAGTTATGAATCGTAAAATAAATAAAATTTAGGTAAAGCGCGTGAGTGGTTTATGTGTGAGTCGCCATAAAAGAAAGCAGTGAAGTTTTTGATAAATTAAGCTGTATCCCTTTCTAATGGTTCAGCTCCGGGTCTCAGCATCGACTAATCTCTTCTGACATTAAGGGAGCAGATGGCCAAACCATCCCTGAATTGTCTTAGTAGTTAGTATTTCATTTATATACCAAACCTTTCCTTGTAGATTTCTCAAGAATTAAGTCAGGTGTGAAAGCTCTTGAAAATGACAGCAAATATTTCTTAAAAGCTTACATAACTCAATCATGAGCACAAGTATCTTTTTCTCGCTGTCTAATCCATTAACTTATAATTCTTCGGATTCACACCCACCACTTGTTTACTAATAAATTAAATCTTAAGTACCGTTGATTACTTTCAAGTTTTTACATAAAAGCAGCAAGTTTGTTAAACAGAGATGAATGGAGCTGATATGCAGTAACGACAAAACTTTTTACCTGTCATAACCTGTTATAACTTGCTACCAAGACGGATAAATATTTGTTCATATTAAAACTTTGACAACTTATTCATGGAAATTTTATCTTTAAAACCTCCATCAAGGACCCCGGCACCAAATCAGTACCGAACGAAATAAAAACATTTACAACTCATAAAAATATCCGCAATTAACGATAACAAAAATTTGTCTAAATCACTTGCTAATGGCATCATTTATTATAAAATGGTGATCACAGCAAATGGAGTTTTTATTCAGTGATTAATGATAATTGACAGTCAATACCTGTGGATTCTATTGTTCCTAAAATGATTTCCACGACTTTTAATTTATGGTCGAGGTTCATTATCGATTGAAAATGTAACCCCAACCACCAGTATATTATAAATTTAAAATTTAATCCTTATAATACAGTCACTTAACCTGTAGCTAATTAAAAAAAAATACTTTGCCGAACGCAAAATTCTTGCAACGTAATTTAATAAATTTGCTTTTTTATACTTTGTTTAGACAATTTACTAGTTCTGTTGGTACGCTAAATGAAGAAAAATCTGCCCAGGTAAAAAGCAGCTGACCTGCCTTAATTACAAAATAAGAAGGCTTGCTGCTTAGCATACTTACATGTAAAAACAAAAACCGCTTGTGTGCATTAACTTCCAGTTAATTTACACATAAATTA
Source organism: Tribolium madens (assembly GCF_015345945.1). Classification (NCBI taxonomy): domain Eukaryota; kingdom Metazoa; phylum Arthropoda; class Insecta; order Coleoptera; family Tenebrionidae; genus Tribolium; species Tribolium madens. The sequence goes on along the minus strand of NW_025400995.1, from coordinate 4,335,238 downwards.
CAAAATCAACAGCCGTTAAAAATTAATTGGGAAATGACATAGAAAAGCTGCAAAAAGTTCACAAATTTATCATTATTGCTTTGCTTGTTTTTCTTTATTACACAAGTGTTATATTTGAAATAATTTATGGCTACTAATTAATCATACGTTTTTGTCTTCGAATAGGAAATTAAAAATTAATGCTTAATTAACGTGTAAACATAATAAGAATTATTCCTGTTTAAGCACCACACTACTAGAGAGTTTTTATCTTCACAAAGATAGAACTTTGAAAGCTTAATTTATGTTAAATATGGATAAATGTGGTGTTTTTCGCAACTCCCCGAGTATTGAAATATTCCAACTTTGTACAGAACACATCACAGGAGAAAACTAATTGCAAAATTAAAATTTCATTACTTTTTTGTTACACATAAAGTGTTTTCACTTAATTCTCTTTTAAAATAAATGGCAAACTTTGTAGCAGTTATCCGGAAATGCTTAGTGTCATTATGAGATAATTCATAAGTTTATCCTTTTCTCGAGAGGCATTTATGACATAATTGTTCTCATCCTGCTCGTAAACAGAAAATAAATTAAAATTAGTAAACAGTTTAATTGAAGAAAAACCAATAGCTTGTAAGTTTTAATTCTTTGACTTGCGACGTCAACAAATACATAAAATTCCGCATCGCCTCTTGAATTAGAATTCTTTACTCCCGTTAAGTAACTTAATCGACTGGACACTGAAAAGCAAGCATCATCAGTTAGTTCAAACTCTGTTTTCACACTTACTTAATTAGATAGTTTTCGGTCATTTTCAAACCTTTAAAAATAAAAAAAACTAATTGACTACTTAATTGTATCAGCCAAAAATGTGATGAATAAAATTTCCCTGAAAAATAAACTGTGATAAATCTGCGACGAACAAGTTTTGAAAGTACTTTATTTCCGCTGTAATCGTATAAATCCAATTAAAGTCACATAGAGCGCACACTAAAAACTTAGTTTTGAATGTGTTCCAACAAAATATAATTTAATTTCGTAATAAAAGTTTAAACGTAATTAGAAAAATTCAATGAGCACAATGACGAAATTCTTTTATTGAGTTATTAAGTAGTTATTGTAGCAAAGTGGGTTTAGAATCAAAGTTTTTAGAGTGTTGTTTAAGATTTTATTGTCCACAATAGCAAAGATGATTAAATTTTTATTTTACGATTCCCACCGCACATAAATACGAAAAGTTGAAAATTTCGGTTATGAATTGTTGTCACCCTCATATATATTAAGTGCATATGGTGGCCGGTAAATTTACACCTTCCACTAGAAAATTTGTGCAAACTAACTTAATGTCATATCTTTAATAAAACAACGGGAAGTTCAACGAAATTAGTAAATTGAAAAACGTATTAAAAAATTTGACTTGCAAATCAGCATCATTTTGATTACAAAATTTTAAATGTTTGGATCGGGGTTGTGAACACTTGTCCCATTTTTAATAAATGGATGAGTTAGCGAGTAATGGGCTACATTTTGATACACTATAATGTGACAGTGTATTTTTATTTCTTTGTGTAACAGGTGGAAGTTTGCGCATAGATATAAAGTCGGCTTCATTAACGTCATTATGTCTTATGCCGCTGCTACTATTAACATCTAGCTGTGCACATGCCTTTTATGTCCTACATTCACTCATTTACTAACACAAAGTCAAGTATATTTAAAAATAAATGAAAAATGTTTTGATATTTGTTTTCGTAAATAAAATGAGGTAATAAATATAAAAAACTTCCAAGTTTCCACATATTCTATTGTATCATACGTCACCGTGTCATATTTCTTTCCAACCAATACCTGCGTTATAAATTTCCCAGAGATATCAGGTTGCAAATAGTGAAAAGTTGAAAATTGAAGCTACGAAACGTAAGACACGTGACTTTATCTCGACAAAAAAATATTTCTACAGATATTTAAAATACGAATTACAAAATCATAAAGCTTTAATTAAAAGTGAAAATTTCTTGAACAGTAGCATTATCGTCATAACCACAATTTGCAATTTAGATTCATAAATTGTACCAGATTTCCGTCATAATTATTCTTACTTAACTAGCATTAATGCAAATTTTGTCTACATGAAATGAATTTTTTCCTTCCGAACAAACGTAAATTGAATTATTAACTTAACAAAGAAAAAATTGCCTCTAACGTGTTTATAACTTAGAAAAGTTGCTACTTTGCATTTTAATGTGTGATTTGCATTGCATGTTTTTTTTCTTTTAAAGCTCTCTGACCCCGAACAAAGATTCCTATCTACGCAAGCTGCTTTATTGATTAAAAAAACAATAAATTTAAACGAAAGCAAAATATTTCACTTCAAATGTCAGCTGGACATGTTTCCAAAACTAGGTCTAAAACGAAATTCTGATTAATATTGGACAAGAACCGCTACAAATTCAAATTCTAACCGCATCAAAAAATTAAAATCTTGCTGGGAATAAAATTTATCCCAAAAGATTATGTTTACCAGATCGTATTAAAGATTGAAATCGTCCCACAGTTAGAACATCAAAAATGAAATTTAATTCCAACTGCCATTCACTATATTTACCCAATTTTTTTCTTTAATGTAAAAACGAACAAACTTTATAAAAAAAATATTATATTAAATTTTTCTCTATACTCAGAAAATGAAAAGCGTTCCACTTAACCATTTAAATGCTCTTACATACTTGTTGTCTCATATGTCTTTTGTATGTTTAACAGCAGGTGTTCTAACATAACAATAAACTTGCATCAGTATTCTTAAAGATAAGAAATTATTTGATATCTTTAATAATATTGATGCAAGCTTAATTCAAATACTGTTTTCGCAGACGAAATGAGACTTGTAACACAATTAGTATTATTTGTGTACGTTTGGATATGTGCTTACAAACTACTACATTAGTTTTATTATTATCTAGTAAGCGTTATTTGTATAGTATAAATATTAAACAACGAAAACAAATCTAAAGTAAATTTTACACCACCAAAATCTATATCCATTTCTACATATTGTAAGCATATAAAATTTACTCCAATATTACAATAAAATAACATAAAAAACGCACCAATGTAATAATAACGTGCTTTCCGTTAGGGATGACAAAGGGTCAATAATCCTATTAAAATAGTCGCGTTATACCATTATAATTAATGTTTTCAATTATTTTGCTAAGTGGAAACAAAAAGGGTTGTAATTTATATATTTTTATGGCGTCAATGTTAACCCCTTTGAGTGTTTCAAAAATGAACTATAATTTAATAAAAGCTTGCGCTTCCGAAAAAAATAAATATTACCTTTAATAAAACATTTTGCTTTATAAATTATAAATTTAAAGCACAAAATTAAGTTATAAATCAGTCTTGTAAAGAACTTGCGTTTTATTGTTCCTGATTTTACTTTACATTAACTTAAACTAACTCTTAGAGCCGGCTTACATACATCAACATAATAAAATACAACTTTAGACTAACAAATTACGTGCTTAAAGGCTGGTCTTGTATCAGTTTTTGACTGTGCTACAAATTAGAAAATTATTTTAAACGTGCTCTACACTAGCTAAACCACAAAATCACTGATTGTAAAGTCAATACATAAGGCACGCAAAATAATTTATTCGTGGCACAGTTTTCCCAAAGCTGCTGCTAAAAATTCGAAATTTGCTTTTATTGTTTCAATACATTTTACCACACTTTCCGAAGTAATTAAAAATGTTAAGAGTTTAAAAGTATCCCGGCGCATCCACCAAAACGCTAACTTTTAAAGTAGTTTCTTAAAAACATCAAAACGATTTATCAATCCGTTTTTTGTGGTTAAAGCTCACGTGTGGAGAAAGATGATTACGATTTAAAATAATGACCTAACTGTTATCTGATTTCGATTTCATCGCAATTTGTTCGTACCGATTTCCATATGCTTAAAGCTATAAACACGAGCCTATAAATTTCTCCAATAATTATTAGATCAAGCGGAAGAAATGCCATGTGCTACGCATACAGCGGTTGAATGGTTTCGTCGTGGAATTTAAAATATGAAAATTTTTGTAAATGCTCATTATTAGATTATTGCATTTTTCAATTAAGTTGATCCTTTTACTTACAAGATTGTTATATCCTAAGGTTTCCCTAAATCAGAAAATGCTTCTCTGTTAAAAAAATCTACGATTATCTCTAATATTTATACAAAATTGTTCCAGCAGCTTATATTTTTCAGGCTGAATAAACAACTAGAGAAACTCAAATATCTAACTCTTTTTAAATTGAAAAAGTTCTATTTTTACGTTTTGTTTGGATTTGTATTACGTTGATTTATTCTAAACTTTCAAAAAATATGTTATTGGAATAACTGGACCGCTAATTCCACTTTTTAAATAACTTAAAAAAGTATCTAGAGTTTGAAAAAAGGCTAACTACAAGCAAACAAATATAACCCACATAATTTACCGATAAACCATTTTAAGCGGAATCACATAAGTTCTAAATTCAGTTTGAATAAGCCAATATGCCAATTTTAATTCAAAATTATATATAGCCCGTATTGATTTAAAGATTATTAAGGAACTAACGATTAATTTTGTAACTTATATTGCTTGGAATTTGAGTCGATTCGAAAATTCCCTTGTTATTGTCATTAGGCCTAACGCGAGTTCACTTTTCTCATCAAATGAATATAGATGCGAAGCTTTCTGCATAAGAAAATCGTTACTAAAGCCCAAATTTCCATCCGAATTTGAATTTCGATTATACACATGCGAACGACTATAAAAGAAAATCCATCTGCTACAAGTGTAATACCCCGTGGTACAGTTTATATTTATTAGCTTGAAACCACTGTACATTAAAATGTTTTTTAAAACCAAAAACTAAATGCACATTTGTTTCACTCAATAATTAAAAGCAATGCAAAAACATTAAAATTTTATTCGTCCATTTGTGAAGCTCATGTGCTAGATTTTATTCCGTCCACATAAATTGGTTTGATTTAGTAAATTGTGCTATTATAAAATTAAAAATAGCAGTCGAGAAGTGAAATCGTAATTGTGCAAAAAACCTTGCGTAAAGTAAAGCACACCAGAAAACATTTTGCAGTCGAGCTATCAATTCTGCAACTGTATTACAGAAATTTTCATGTGCAAGTCGAAATAGATAATATATTTTAAAACAGTTTGTTTGTGAGAGTACCGAATTTATTACTTTTGTTCATATTCTTATTTGGCACACAAACAACTTGAATCATTGATACATCAGTGTTTTGCTTTTGCTTAATAATGGCAGAATGTTGTTTACCTGGCATCACTTACAAATTGTCTTTTTAGGCTTCTCTTCAGAGTAAACATATTTTCGCTCAAGATTAAAGAAAAAATTGGGAATCCCTGCTGATGATAATGTCATTCACATTTTATGAATTTAAAGATAGCCCAAAAAGAGTCGGAATTGTAGGTCAAGTGTGCCAAAAATACAATTTGCTAAAGTAATTTTGGCGGAAGCAAAATATAATATTATCGGTGTCGATTACAATAAAATCCAAATAGGACGTAACTGTAACTCACAGTAAGCCGGTCCTTATATTGATCTCCGGACAACTGAACGACATCAGGTCAAATCTTTTGGGACATTAAGAGTGAGTTATCATCAGTGATAAAATAATTTCGTTTAGATTAAAAAAAGTTCGTTTCTTCAAAAACTAGAATAAAATTTCCTGGAAAATCCAATATACCGGAGGTTTAACGGTCCGCTCTAATAAGATAATATGAGACTTACCTCTACTAAACTGATTGTAGTTTTTGATAACGTTCTCTGCATTTTTTCGGGCGATGTAGAACCATTCCGATGTGTTGCTGAGATATTTGTACTCGACGGCCAAATCTTTCACAAGGATTGTCCCTTCGGGCAGCCGATAAGCGTACGGGCAGAATAGCCAATAGTCTTTGTACTGATACTGGTCATAGCAGTTTCCCGCAGCAAAGATGTCATTATCGAATTCAACCATGGAAAAAACAGATGCGTGTAATAAATACTCAGACATAACAACATCAGGATCGGCGTATTTCCACAGCCGAGTCAACATATTAGCCCTATTTACGGCCACGTCTGCCTCCACACGAAATCTTTCTTGTGCATAACGATCTACAACTCCTTCGCCCAAATTCAAGTCCGTGCCGGCCGTACAGTTTTCTCCCAACAAATGCTGGGATTCCACGATGCGTAAAAAACGAGTAACGATGTCTACGTGGCCGCTACGAGCACTTTCAGCGGCTGCCTTTTCCGATGATATTTCCAAATCTTCGTCAAAATCTTGATGCACGTTTATGGGTGACCCTCCGGGGCTCTCTTTACCACTCACTGTCTTATTTTTCTTTTTATTATCGAATTGATTAAGCGCCCGCTCGCCCATGTACAACATGCTCTTATCCACATGCTGCCAACTGCTGTTTCCATGAACGTTGAAATTCGACCCAACAGTCACCTTCCTCGCGCTCGATTTACTTGTCTGAGGGTCTTCCACAGACAGATTAGTCCGATTTTTTCCAAAATCACCACCAAAAAACAAGCTTTCTGTTACCGAAGTAACCTCGAGGACATCATCAGAAGTGAAATCTTCCCGAACATCATCTCCATGACGTCGTCCTCTCAACAAGAGCGTCCGAGACCGACTATGCCTTATATTGTCCAAATTAACAACATTTTGCGCTTCCAACTCAAACAACAACAATAACAATAAAAATAACTTCATGCTACGTCTAATCGAAACAACCATTATTTACATATTAGACAATTAGAGATTTAACATCAACACAGATAAAAGTCAAGGAAACTCCTTTAAACTATTTTACAATGGCCATTAAAGCTCGAACAAAGTCCGTCCTCTCTCGGAAAATATTTTGTGACAAGTCCGCAAATCGCTGCGTGATTTGGACGCGTTTAAAGGTTGGAGGTGGCGCGTCCGAGCGATTGCAAGGCCGACAGAGAACTGGAATTGTCGCGGGGGTGGCTCCAGGATGCAGGGATTTGCGAGCGCGCCACCTGGTTATAAGATGCGACAACGGCGCACGCGTCTGCCTCTTGTCACTCAAATTCCCATCTATAACGAAAATGTTCTTGTACTTTTAGATTTGTAACTGGCAAAGACTTGGTCAAGTTACATGGCAGACAGAACGGCGACGTCTAGGCCTTTCCACCCCCGAGTTGGACCTGTTGCGCCGATGCGTAAGGCCCAAAGTATTCACGTTTCTGAGGATCTTTTTCTGTTCTTCATAACTGATCTAATTAACGCCAAATATTGGAAAATGGAAATGATAAGACACTGATGTAAATCACCTAAAGAATACCCTGAATAATGACACCAAATTAAATCAAAGCTTTTTCTTTCAACCAATTTAAATTCAGTGAAATGTCTTACTACTCCGCGGGGGTTTGTTTTTCACCGACTTATAACTCTCCCACAAAGACGCAATAAATCACTTATCTGCTATACACGAATACTACTGCAAACGTCTTATCAATAAAATTGATATGAAAGTACCTTGCCGATGCATTTTGCTCTATCTCAACCAAATATTAACGTCATGCAAGAAACATACAACATGCATTAGTAGAACTTCAACAAAAAATTCATCACAAAAAATCACTCTTTCGCACACACCAACTATTACCATAATTATACTAATAAAGTAAAAAATTCAAATATTTATTTTGAAGGCAAAATCAAACGTTCAGTTAAATATTTGCAGTAATACATATTACAAGTCTCTGTAATTTTATTTTCAACCCGGCGCATCCACCAATATTGTTCAGTTAAAAAAATATATTGATTTAATGTAAATTGATTCTCTAATATTGCATCGTTTTTATATAAAAAAATAATGACAACTAACAATTCAGTGCCAAAAAACAAAAACAAAATTAGGTGACAACATACTTTTATAAATAATATACCTAAATAATTAACGAGATGTATGATAAAAAAATTAAAATCATCAGCATATTTCATCAAAAATTATTTATTTCTGCACAAATAAACATTTATTGTGCTATATATAATCTGTTGGATAATCAGTAAAAATGATTTATTTCAATAATTTAAAATATCTACGGCAAATCAAAAAATAAATTACAAAATACATATTTTATTAAAAATTATAAATTATCTTGTGACACGGACAAATGTAGGGTTTTTACACATTTAGAGTTTTATTCTGACTCGAAAAAACCGGAACATCTATCTATGACATTAAGCTTGTCCGAAGTTTTACACTTTTACTGCCTTTTTTAATATAAATGTTGATTTAAATGCATTATTCATAAAACATCTAAAAATTCATCTTCTTTAAGTTTTACTAAAAGCCAGCATTTGCTATTTGATTCTTTTATTACAATTTTCGTTACGGTAATAATCCTATTTCTGCTGTAACATTTACGACAGACACTTAAGTACTCTGACGAGAAGTGATATCAGACAAATTTATTTGACAGATTTAAAGTTTGCTAAAAATTTGGGTCTTTTACGACATTTTTGTAGCAAAAAAAAACAAGTTTTTTCGTTTAGTAATCTTTTGTATGCATAGGCACTACAAATGCCAAGTGGTTTTCTGTAGCGTAAAAAACTAAATCCATAAGAAATGAAAACACACAAAACTTACAAGTGATCTCACGTACCCAAACACTCCCTATAGAGCTATTACCGCGAAAATACAAACATAATCTTCTTTTTCTATAATAGCAAAACTAGGCAAATTGTGGCCAAAGTTAAAAATAAACATAAAACCAAAAAATGTTTAGTGTAAACAGACAAGCTCGAAAAACATGTTTATCGTCTCGTTTGTAGTTGAAAAGTTTTTGTAAGGCTTGGAAAAGTATTTTAAAAACGGTGAAATGTTTTCTTTTATTCACATTCAGTTCACACGAAAATGTGTCACCAATGCACCCCTATGTAAATAAAAACATAGCAGACAGTTTTTTGTTATCAATTTATCTGAAGAATAGCAAAAATGTAAAAAATGTCATGAATTTAAGACACAATACCCGACAAGCGAGGGTCTCCGACCTTTTAACAGAAAATGTTTGTTAATGAAAAACCGTAAGAGAATGAAAATATGTGAACACAGATTAAATATTTCATAAATCTTTTCAAACAATATCAAAATATTTGAAAGACGATCAAGGCAATTTTTTCAAATGTTACAACCATACTTTATCCTCATTTATAGCCCAATAAACAACACATATTACGTTTTTTATTTCCATTCAACGTCTAAGAAAATAGAAGCAATCTAATAATGGAAGACCCATAATAAAATTATGTAGTAGACACTAATTTGCTTCTAAACGTTTTATTTATTAGAGTAACATCAAAAAAAAACAAATAAGCTAGAAATTGGAACACAAACAAATGTTTTATTGAAATATAATAAGTGATTATAAAAAAAATCACAAACTTTCCCTCTTGCTCGATATTAATTAAACTATAACAAAGCCAAACTAATTCAATGTATTTTTTTTCAGGTAATTTATATTATCACAAGTAAAATAATTTTAATGTTCACGTCTGTAACAATAAACGAAAATCTCAAAATTACAATCTTAATGACTAATCGATAAGTCTGGCGGCTGTAACTAAAATAGAAACAGAGAAACTTTATTTGCTATTAACCGCATTTATTATCTACTTGACGAAACGATGATTTTAAAAACAGCAGAAAATGTGCGATACAATAGATCTTATTCTAAATTGCATTACAGTCTTTATCTTTTTGTTTGTAAGCGAAATGTTGATCTTTAAGCTAACAAATTTGCCACTTATTTGGAAGCAGTGACTTTTTGTTAAACTCGATAGAAACTAAGAGATCACATCTGGTTTGGTCGCTAACCACAATATATTTCAGGCGATACGGTCACCACTGGAAGTTTCCTTTATTTTTAAATAAATTCCGCAACATTTATACTCCACTTAAATAACAGTGAGCATAATTCTAAATGATTTTCATCAAATAAAACGCACGAAACGTAAAGTTACACACTAAGTACGCAAAATTGTGGAATTTATTGATCGCGCTTATGCTTTCACAAATCAAAAAGCATTGATTTGTGTCTTAGTTAAGTTTCAGAAGAAATATTAACGATGGTCAGTCCTGTACTTATTTATGTATTGAATTCTGTATATAGATCACGATGAAGCGACAAGATGGATTAAGTAATAATGAATTTGTAAATTGATGATATAATCTAAGTTTAATATCCCACATCACGTTGTGCTTTTCAGGTACGAAATCGGGGGTAATTTATTATAATTGATAATATTGACACATGTCTTAGCCTATACAAAAAATGTCATTAATTTATCTATCAAAGCACAAGAATGAAAACCCAATTTCCCAGGAATTGTAGTATAAAAATAACGAGCAGATAGCTCCACTGTGACGACATCAGTGTTTAATTATATGATGCTCCCTTTTGTTTAAAAGAGATATTCTCTTTTCATCACTTTTCCACACTGAATATCAAAAAAATGGAAAAAAACAAATATCATTTTGAAACGTGTTGTTCTCTGTGACAAGAAGCATTCCAATTACGAATTAAGTAAACAAAACAAATCGGGAAAATTCGTGAAAGATTAGGGAAATAATAGGAACATTCCGAGAAGGTGGCTTATGTCGAAAATATAAATCATTTACAAAATTCAATTAAGGGAGGAACAACTCCGAAAACATTTGGGAAGCTAATAAAGGAAAGAGAGGAAGAATAATGAAATTTATAATAAAAATTACACTGCAAAACCGTCAAGTTTAAATCAAGTTGGCTTCGTCAAGCCGCTTTTTTGATAAAACAGCCGATAACACTAAAAACGTACGTACGCAGATTAGGTCTCGCACGCTACGTAGAAAATTAAAATCAAGGGTACAAAACATAATTTCTACCCTTTTTTTCATTAAAGTGAAATCACTTCATAGAAAGAAAGCTTAAATTTACGCAACCACAACAACACGTCTCCCGACGAATAATTAATCAAACCGAAATTACGCGAAATGGTAATTTTACAAGTCACTATGCGATTAAACACCCCTCTCATTAGGAATTAAAACGTAATATAATACACCAACTACAAGGCGCAATAATTTGACTAAAGGGTGTCTCAACTCACAGATATATATATAAGCACTCAATTAAAACTGATTAACAGATGCTTTCGACTCAATTCCTCTTTGTTTTTACATTTTTTTTTTATATTGGCTAAATTTATATTGGCTTAAAGTCTCTAAAAGTTTGTAACAATTGATTCTAAGTTTATATTTTGCATTCCTGCATTTGTAGGTTACAAGTACATAGGTACATTTATATTTTTACACTTTCAGGGTTTGTATTAAATTTTGAGTTGTGCATCTATAAAGAAACATTCTATTTATGCATAACCTGGCTTCTTTGAGCATTTACAAAGTATATGAAGAGGCGTATCACTTGCCAGCATGCAGCTACTACCTATGTTGGAATTTCCTGGTGAAAAGCCATTTAAGCCAGGATGCGACTGAGCAAACTAAATGTGTGTGATAGAAGCTTTATTAAGTTTTGGAGGTTTTATTTTCACCTCGTCATTCCACTGGTGTGGCACAAATGTTACTTTGAAAGGTTTATGGACAATGGTGTTTTATGCACCTTGTTAAAGGTGATGTTTATGGATTTATGCAAAATCAGAATGCAGAAAACAAAAAGCAAGTAGACATTGGGAAAGAAATCTTTAATTTACTTGCAAATGATCTTAGAACAATGACACTGTTGTGTACAGCATGTGACAAAGCTTACGGCTTATACGGGTTATTTATTACTTTATTAGCAAAAAGAATATTTAAGCTTGTGATTTATGTACCCATTATAATCAAAAATATCAGTTGCACAGTATCAGCGGTTATAATTTACAATTAAAATTGACCATTTTTTCGTCAAAATAATGCATTTGCATTCATGGCCAGTTTTTAATTATTTTTTGGCCAAGTAATGTTTCAACTTGAATCACGTTTCATAACAATATGGTAGAGCGTAATTCCCAGAATAATTACATTTAATGTTTCATAAAATTTATTATTACGCAATATTCATCACAATGAACGCATTTTATATAAAATTTACTTTTCTTTTCTAAGTTTGAAACACTACGTAAATGCTATCTTTATTCTGGTTTGTACTATATGTATAAATATTCATTGCTTGTTGTTACAGACATTATCATCTTTCCGCAAAGTTAACTGCAGTTTATTTCGAGTCTTTATAGGAAAACCAGAAGAGAACAACGAAAGAGATGTGCTTATATTCAGCATTCGAAGAAAATATTAAACACTTCTTAAGCGTAAACTAGATTCTAGATTCAAAAACAGCGCAGGATTTAAATAATTTAATTCTGTTATTTTATTTTATTGTCTATTCTATTTTACTAGAAGAGTACAGTTGACGGGGTAAGTTGGCGAGGTCGGGCGTATCCGAGGGAGTAACTCTGCAACCCCCCAACAGTGGCGTAGCCTTAAACACATTTGTGTTTTAAACAAATTTCACATTTTCATTTTGAAAAAGTATTTATTCTTGATTGCAATCAAATTTTAACTCGCTATTAATTTGATGTGTGAAAATGTAAAGAAACTGACAACTAAAACAAATCCGAAGATTTGTTTAGTCCTGAATGAAATTTTATTTCGTCTTTTTTAAATTAATTAATGGCAAATTAAAATTTTTTGATGTTACGAATGGAGAGATTACGCAGTCCCAAACAAAGACCTTTTATAACGAAACTGTTACGAACTAAGTTTTTGTGGATCATGTTGTTTTTGAGGAAATTATTACAATAACAAGTCAGTCTTAGCCAAGCTTCCGTACGAGTTATTACTTATTTTGTGCTTGAGTACGAAATTGTGTAGAAATGGAGATGGGGGCTATATTATAAGTGCGTGCGTGTTGGGTATTTTCTAGTGCCTAATAGACATTTTGTAATGCGCGATTTTTAAATTTTGAGTGATTAATGAGTGCCAATAGGGGAATAGAGAAGACAATCGTACTACAAAGATCCGAATTAAAGGGTAAGTCAACAGTACCTTTACTATCTCTTAATTTTTTAGAAACATTTAAATTTTATTTAATATTTTGAAACTTATTTAATAACACATTGAACTGATTTTGTATTTCTTTATTTTCAGTAGGTCCGTTTTTAAAGCAGCGACAAATTGCTACAAAGGGTAGGTAGCAGAAGAAGATGTAAGGTGAGTGTATTTTAATTTTTTATTTTACTGTTTATCGCAAAGTGAAGTGTGTGAATTTGTAATTTTTGAGTTCAACAGTAAGTATTTATTAAATTATGAATAGAAATTAGTTGTGTTTTAGATAAAATGTATTATTTCTCAAATTCTTTTTCAAAATTTCTAGAAGGCAAGTTCAAATTTACTTTAATAATAATTTTACTAGAAGAAGATGCCATAGACTGAGTGCATTTTAGTTTTTTTTATTTTTTTGTCTATCGCAAAGTAAAGTGTGTGTGATTTGTGATTTTTGAGTACAACAAAAATAAGTACTCGTACAATTGACGCAGTATAAGTTGGAGAAGTCTGGCGCATCCCAAGGAATTGAGAAAAACAGTGGTGTAGCCTCAAACACAATTTTATTTTTAAACAAATTTTACATATTCATTTTGAACAAAAGTACCCTGTGAGGCGATTCTTAATTGCGATCAAATTTTAATTCGAGATTAATTTAATGTTTGGCAATGTAAAGTAAGTAACAACTTAATTTGGATTATTTTAGTCTTGATTTAAATTTTACTTGCCACTTTTAAATCTATTAATGGCACATATCGAACAGTAGATGGCGCTGGCATTTATCATCCTACAGGTATCTTTTGGAACTTAGCTTTTTAGGATATTTGTAATTTTTAGTAATTACCAAAAACTGTTCAAAACATACTTGTTCAGATAAAATACGACCACGTAAAAATTGCAAAATTAATTACACCTCCATTAATAAGTCAATAAAACTCAATTTATAAAACAGATTTATTGATTTACACAAAATTAATTACAAACAATTTTATAATGCAATAAACAAGATATCAGTATCACTCATAATTTTGAAAATACATTTTAGGTAAAAAATGTAAGAGACAAAAAAATTAATATTCAGTGTGGCAACATATCATGCATGGCATGATGGGCAGTCCACAATTTTGCTTGTTCTTCAAATGCCTTTCTGTTTTTCAAATACATATTTCCTATTTCGGGCTCCATACAAACCTGAAATTAAATAAAAGTAATGAATCTCTAAAAAGTTAAGTAAGAAAAACATACATCACAAAAAGGATCGGTAAGAAGTGACTGTATCGAAATCAACAATTTGCTAATTGTAAGAGCTAATGACCAGTTATGATGAATTGAATCAATACCAATATCTCCATGTCTTGAAACATTTGGATGAAATATTTTCGTGATAAACCTAACAATTGGCGGATCTAATGGATATGTTGTTGGTACTTGTATGTAGAGAAAGAATAATCCGCCTTCGTAAGGACTACCTGCTGGTCCTTCTATCGTCGCTTGCCAATGACAACAATTAGCATCTAGTGGCATAGCATCAATCCCATCTAAAGGATCATTCCTCATTGCTTTAATCTCAGTTCTTAAGCGGTGCCGCCTCCATGAACTATCCTCCCAATGTGAGGGTAATTTTTGAGCAGCCATTTGTTTGACACATTTTAAACAACACGAACTAAGCATCATAGCTGTATAAAGCTACAAAACAGTATTAAACGGCGAAATACAAACTAACAAAACAACTTACTTCATACCAGTCTTGTTCGTCATTTTCTATATGCAATAACGGCCATCTTAAATGCACAAAATCTTTCCAACGCTCGAATTTCACACACATAAAAAGTATCTCCCTCCACCGACTACAAACTTGTCCTATACTCCATAAAGAAATTTCATCTAAATATTTAAACATATGCATAAGAACTACAATTAAGATGTAAGCAAAGTGTGGTAAATTACAGCAGAAAATAAACCTTCAGGTGGAAATAGTTCGAGATTCATGTCAGTTACGTGATGACTGACATTTGAAAGTCTTTGTAATTCTTTTGCGAGAGTATCCACCCTCACAGGGGCCATTTTGCCAACCAATTCCTCGTAAATGGGTACATTCGGCATACTTTCTTGACTGTTACAATCTACAGGCTCGTCATTACCAGAATCGCTGTCACTGGATCTCTACAATCACAAGAAATTTTCCACATACAAACTTTTGTATAAAAAAGACCAAAACTGTGTCATACTTCCAATGTTAAGGGCCTATCCATAATTGGGGCAGTATTGGGGAACAAAAAAGCATGACAAGTTGAACACACTGGGTCCTCAAAGCATGGTCCATAATACCCATTACAAGTGTAGCACGAATTCTGCAAAACTTGTGTTATTTCATGAATTAAAAAATGCCACACTTACTGTTATAATCACACATGTATTATTTCGATATCCGTTGACTTTTGAATGGATTTCTTTCTCCCCATTCTTGAGACAATCTTCATCACGAAATGTATCACAAATTGCAAAAGTATCTTCAGGTAACATGGTCTATTTTTAGTAAAAACCCGATTTAGATGCAAATTATGTCACATTGAAATTTATTTGACATTGACAAGAAAAAAAACAACAGCAAATGTGATTTTTTCAAAAGAAATCATTTTCAAAAGTGAGGTTATGGTGGCATTTGACGTAAATAAAAGTTTTTATGGTTTTAAAATCAAAAGTAAATAACAAAATGACAATTTTTATAGATACTATCTTTTTTACTCTTCCATAACTAACAAAAACGGTAATAATAACATTATGGGACTATTGCGCAGGCGAAAATATAGAATCTGACAGTAGCAGAATTTGACATTTGACAGCGTCACAATCTGATAAGAGTGCAAATGATCGAATTTAGAGCTTTTAATATTTGAGTCAAAATCTCGCTTCCCGTTCCTATAAACATTTTATGCACCAAATTTAAATCCTAGTTTTCTATTAGAGTTTTGGCAATACAAAAAATTCCAGGTTGCAACGATTATGTAAAAAGTATGTTAATTGCATTCATACTATCTATATCAAACTAAATCTATACTCGAATACTAATTAATATGCAATTGTTTCATCATTTTCCCCACATAATCAAAAAAAAAAAAACGAAAAGTGAATGCATTCAAATTTATGACATGGTCATTTGTAACCCGAATATTTTTTTTTAGATAAAAAATGAGATGTTATATACATGTAATACGAATTAATTAACATTTGTGGTGTTGTAATGATAAGTATGTAATTTTCGAGGATGCAATAACAGTAATTTTCCAATATGCAGTTTTTCCTATGGTACCCAACTCTCACGGAAGTGATTTTATTTTATTTAGGTAACAAAGTACTGTCAATTCAGTTCAGCTATACAATCTGAAAAACAAAAAGAAATAATGTTTGTCATTTTTCAAGAAATGAGAGTAGGTACCTCAGAAGAAACTGAATAGGTCTATTAAACTCCCATTGTCTGATGAGTTGCTATTATGAATATTATCATTCATTATGTTTAACATTTTACGGTAATGGGAAAAATATTGGGCAAGAGTTACTACCGATAGATCATGTATATGCAACACATACTTTCAACTAATAAATAAACAAGAAAAAATCTTGTTCCAGTCGAAACCATAACTAATTTAATAATTGAGGTAAAAAGCCTCATAATACCTTTGCAACAAAAGCCCTTATGTAATAAAACTTTTGAAAAATTTGGTGTAGTTGACTAATTATGTAACTGTGATAAATCTCTCACCGACTCTTCCCTTTCAGTGATAATATTATCTCTGTAGTAACATTCACTATGATTATTTTTACACCTTCTTGCACGTCGTGTTTTTCCATACATTATGTAAAAATTATCTAGAAAGTAACTCTTCATAAGATAGGTACAACCTGCAATTATTTTATCCAAAACTAAAAATACAAATTCTCTCACAGAAACATTACTTTAAAAATTGAAGAGAGAAGTCATACTTTCCACACCCAACAAACCTGCCTATGCTTGCTAGTTCAGATAATTATAACACTTTCATCTATAATCTATCGTTTCAGCTACTTTTACTTTATAAATTTTTAGTTTCATAGCAACTAGACATTTCATTTGCAATAACAAGCTTGAGGGGAAAATAATAGGTAAAAAATATTTAACGTAAAACAAAAATAATTAAAACTAGTGCATTTACGTAATAACTTGCTCAGTTTTACCTTTGTGTAGTAACATTTTCTTTAATTTACATATGCAATTTGAAGCGACCAATGTCAAGTTTAAGCAAATACTATTTTGCGAATTTGATTTTTCTAATTAAGTTAAATGCTTGTGCAAATTTAGCAATTAGTTCCCTCTTACTGACACAAAATTACACATAGTACGATTAGTTTTTTATATGTAGGAATAAAAAACATACTTTCACTATCCAATCTTTTAAAAGTTCAACAGACTTTATTTTTTTCAAATAATTGTAGTTATAGAACAAATACTCGTATAGATGTCAGCCTTCACCTATAATTAATTATAATTACAATAAACCAATATGCAAATCCCATAAAACAACAAATTATGGGATGTAACCATAAAAAAAATTGTTTACGCATTTAGTCAGCGTAGGAGTGATAATTGCGTCACAGGTTTTTTGTAAAAAAGCAAATTTAAGTTATTAAATTTTATTCACATGGGTCACTTAAAAATTATAATTTCATACTTAATTAAATACATGGAGATTTAATTGAGATTCATCACAGCACCCGAGCACATTTTTCTGAAACAGAAACATTTAACTTAAATATATCACTAAAACCAGCACTTACTTCACTGAAAATAATTCACTAATATAATTTGTACTAATTTGCCGTAAATAGTCATTTTGGATTAGTCACTTTTGTTAAATAAACAAATATTCTTAAGACAGCGACAAGGTTGAGTGTATTATGTTCATGACAGTGGACCACAACACACGAGGTTAGAAGAGTCTATAAAACTAATTTGTAATATCCCCACTTCTTAGAAAATTTATCAATTCCTAGTTCAAATCTCTCCCCTTAGTTTTGGTACACCGACATTCAATGCAAATTAATGCTAATTTACACCAAAATACAGGAAAATGCAATCAATTAATTAAGTTTCAAGTGGATATTTTGGGCTAGTTGCTCACTCATTATTGCAACATTTTACCTAAAACTACCATTACTTGATTACTTCATATGCAGTCAATTTAAATATCTATTCAATTTCCGTGCGGTTTAGTTTCCTTAATTCAGATTTATTAGTATTTTTTTATAGGGAGATACCTTGATAGAGCTGTGTGGCAACAATTTGACCTCTTGCTAGCTCAGATGTGTTCACCTTGAAGTTTCCGAAAATAGGAAAAATATTTTTAGGAAAAGCGCTCATCATTTATTTAAATTTATTTTATTTGAAATAATAAATAAAATTATTCTAACAATAATAAATGATGCGTAAAATATAAAAAAATACAATGACATTTATTTCACGGACGTCAGGTCTATATATTAAGTTTCTAGCATTTTTATAATTACTTTTAATGTATGTAACCTCTATTGTAACAAATACATTACATTTTTAATTACCACATTCTAAATTTTCGTCTAATTATTACTATCAAATTATTCTTTCCTTTAAATAATTAACTTAATTTACCTCCTTTTTAGGAGTATTTACTCCTATTATAATAAGGCTCACATTTGCAAGAAATCAATTGTTTATATTATATCTAAACAAGCAACAATGACTCGACAAGTTATTTATCACGTCCAGAATATTAAAAGTTAAAAAAGTCTTGAATTGATGAAATAATAATAGCCTCATCAGGTGCATACAATAACCCATTAAAATCAATTGATATCGCTTCATAATAATTACAACAATAAACTAATTAGTTATTATTTGTTTTCAGATTAAACTATAATGTTCTATAATTTCTGAAGTTATATTATTTTCCATGGAAACAAAATTGTAATATGTAATAAAAAATACCTGAATTTTAATGTACTGATTAATTTCTTATTTTGTGAAAAAAACGACATTTTGTCATATTATGTCAAACCGATTGCGTGTAATTCTGGAAATAAATAAGTGTATTACGTCAATTTAATAAAAAATATATATATTTATTCGAATCTCATTCATGAAGACTAAACGTTCATACGTTATAGTTGGCCTTCAAGTTTTACCTTTTAAGTGAGTTGAACCAAAATTTGTAACGCTTACGCAAATGCCGAGTTTGACAACAAATTGTATGTCATAGGTGTAACTATTGCTTTCCGGACAATTACCTATCTTATTAAATTACATTATTTTAAGTCAAAAATAAATAATAATCAATAAAAAATTATTTTAACTACTCCAATATAAAATTTTCGTTAAGGTCGTGCGAATTAGCTCATCATTGTTTTTGCCATTGACAAAAACTTGTTTATTACTATTTATAAGCGCAGTTAGTCCAGATTTTTCTGTTATAAAAAATGGGATTTTTCGACGCTCTAAATGGATATTGACGCAAATATAATTTGCATCGTTTGTTGACAATTAAAATTAGTTTTACTTTACTTTATATTAAAGCAAATTTGCTTGTATTTTCAATATGTGTGTGCATTTATGAGCGTCAACATATTCAGTGTCGCTGCAATTTTTTAATTAAAATCACATTACTGTGTAACCTTCACTAATAATAAACGCAAAACTGCACATATTGTAGTTAATAAATTTTATTACCTAACGCATTTTACCACTTTTCAACGCAAATTCTAAATATATATAGGCAACCAATAATACACTAGTTAAAATTATTAGTGATTTTAAACTCAAATACGGGATTAATTTTTTCTATTGTCAAAAATTAATGTTTTTTGACTACAATCTGAGTATATGAATATTTTTTTACTCGCTTTGTAAAATCAGCAATTACACAAGACCGGATGATGTCATTCCTGCTGGTATCATTAAAAATAAAATTATATTTTCGTTCAAGGTTTCTAACTGAAACGTGATGAAAATGACGAAATTTTTCTAAATTATTTTAAGGCAATTTTACTAAATACCTTACGTGGTGACAGAACAGATTGTTAGATGCTTCTCAGTTACTTAAAATGATCATTGAAAACTTTTATGCAATATTTGCGTAAACAGCAATCATTTGTCGTTTAAGTTTGTAAAAATCACTTACGATAAGGAATCAGGAAGAAAACCACTAATTAAAAAAATTCAAAATATTGCAAAATATTTTATTAACAGCACAACTGGCATCAGTTTACCTATTTTCAACAATAATAAATTCAACATATGTCACTTGATTATTCCCATAAAAATAATTAGAAGTTCAAATTTTTGTTCAGAAATGAATAAAAATTAGTAAACGTAGAAAAAGAACAAATAAATAAGACAATTTTGTTTACTACTTATACAATGTCGTTAGTACCTACTTTCTAAAAAATCTTCTTCCACCTTCAGGAAAAAATTATAAGTCTGACTCTACACCAGAGTTGATAAAGTCCTTGATGTACAAACCGGCCTTTACTGGTAGTATCCTGTAATAAAAAAAAAATAATCACAGAAAAAAAAAATACTGAAAAGCTACCTAACACAATCATTTAAATTTACAAGATAGCCAGGTATCGATACCAATTTTTGTTGAGTTTGCTGCGCTTTCATAATGGCTTTTGCAGCATATCTAGGGTTCAAAAGTGGCATTAGCCGTTCAAATCTAACCTTCGGCTTTTTACACAAGCCTGTATCGACCATGTAAGGACATACACAAGTTGTCTCGATTTTACAATTTTTTTGTTGTCTCATTTCCTCGTGTAAAGCCTCCATTATGCCACGAACAGCAAATTTGGTACCGCAATAAGGAACCAAATTTTCAAGGCCGAACAAGCCGGCACAGGAAGACAAAGCTACAATATGACCGTGATTATTTTTCTTCATAGTGGGAAGAAAAGCTTGAATTGTCTACAAATATTAAATCAGAAATGTTATTGAGACAAAAGTTTGAAGGGTACCCAAAAATGAGCAAAAACATTAATCGCGAAAGTCTTCTCAATCTCTTCTTTCGTCTGGTCTAAAATCGGATGTGTTGGCATTATTCCAGCGTTGTTAATCAAAATTGAAACATCCCCAACTTCCCTTTGTACTTTTTTAGCGACTTCGAAAACGCTATCCCTGTTTGAAACGTCACAACTAGAAATATATTTTTTGGTTGCGCTCATATGCAAAAATTGGTTGCTCACTAATAAGCGTAAGCTTTCGGATAACCGCGAGCATTTATTTCCGAAATTGTTTCTTCGTTGCTTTTCATATTTACGTCCCAGCCGACCACAGTAGCGCCTTTTGAGGCGTACAAAAGCGCCAGTTCTTTACCCATACCATGGCCGGTACCAGTAATCTAAACATATTATCTTATCGAAAAAAACAAACAATTGTCTTCACATACCAAAACAATTTCCCCCTTAACCGGCCTTTCTGGTACTGGCACTATATACCTATATATACGTTCTCCTAAACTATATAAAACTAGCACCCACAGTAACAATACGTCCGCAATTAATTGTACTACATCCCAGATTTGTTGGCTTAAATTTTTCCTCCTGTTTCTGCAACAGAAAATATCTATTTAAATGACAAATTATTACATAGTTGCATGAAATATGACTGTCAAGTTATATCATAAGTAACACTAGTGAAAAAATATGCAGAATATTAATTACGCTTCCACAATCACAAACCAGAAACTTGTAAGGTCGAATGATGCTTTGCAATAAACACGTAAAATTAATCAAAGGTAAGTGGTTATTATCATGCATTCAATAACATGCCTAGTCCAAAGTATTCTCAAAAAATTCCATAACATTAATAAAATCATTCACATAAAGAATTTGGTGTGGAGACTGGAGCCTTGGGTAAAGGTTAGTCAGTTTTGTGAGGTGTAACCTTACCTCAATTTTTGTAGTGTAAATTAATGATTTCAGTTTGTTGCAATTTTTGA
This sequence comes from Tribolium madens, assembly GCF_015345945.1. Taxonomy (NCBI): domain Eukaryota; kingdom Metazoa; phylum Arthropoda; class Insecta; order Coleoptera; family Tenebrionidae; genus Tribolium; species Tribolium madens. The sequence continues at coordinate 4,313,145 of NW_025400995.1, read as the reverse complement.
TAAATTTTGTAAAAAAATATTTGTGTTTTTATGAGAGTTTTCCTTTTGTTAAAATAACTATAAACATGCCTCTAATTCTAAAGTAAAGGCAACAGCATTGTTCCTTTGTTACAAAACAGCTAATTAGTCTGAGCTCGAATTAAAATTAATTTATTATTTCCAAAGTCTATAAGCTTGCCATTCTGAATTACGGAATAAAAATCGAATGAAATGAATTACATATGTAATTAATTTTCACGAGTATAATTATTAAGTGAATGAATAATTAATAAGCATTACTAAAATAAATATGTAGAAATAAAGTCCATCAAAACAAACGAATAATAAGTGTCATATTGAAAAACTGTTATTATTGCTACTGTGACGAGAGCTATTAAAAATTGTATTTTCCTAGTAAACAATGTCTCACAGCTATAAAATCGTTGTTGACTCTTTAAGATGAGTAGGTAAATTTGTCTTAGGATTATTGTAACACAACAGTGTCTTCACTCGATAAATAAACAAAGCACATTCACATTTTGACCAAATTGTTACTTTTCCACTCACAATAATTTTGTAATACCTCAACATTCTCTAGATGCAAAATCAAACTGGTTTAGTGAATTTACCAATACTTTTGCCCAATCGGTTGTTGAAATTACTCTACACTGACTATACTTTCATATTGCTATAAAAAATAATACCAAGACATTTAATATCCGTACTCTATTCAATGGAACAATAAAAGACCATAAGATGTTACGCAATACGTAATAAGAACTGGATGCACACGATGTCAAGGTTTCGCATTCTAGCACGGAAAACCTATTTCCAATTTTTATCTCGACTTTAATTTTTGACCAATTAAATAAATTTGCAGTTAATTGTAAAAACGCATCAAGTAGTTAATGACCCTCCTAGATGCCTATCATATCTAATGTACATTTAATGACTAATAGTTTAGACAAGCAAAATTTATGATTTAATAATACAGAAAAAATAAAACTGAAAAACTATTTTACTTACATGGGTCGTGTCCCAGAGGCACTGCTTCCATTTAAATCCATTTTTGATTTGGTGTGTACCTCCACCATGTCTCGCGTTTCAGCAGAGCACGTTCAACGTCTGTTGGTTAAAACACCAACTGAAACCTGCTGGCTAGTCTACTCAGCAGCGTGTGTGTTGGTTTATAATTTCATATTTTATATATGAACGCGATTAGTGAAGCCGTAAAAGCGCAATAAAAATTATGCACAAATCTTAACGAAAAGAACCAAACATTCGGACAAATTTTCGTTCTCTTATCATGCAATAAAATAAACAAATGTTAAATCCAATTGTCACCCACTACTTTATCAGAGATTATTTATTCGGTCTGAATTCGTGCGTGCCTATTGTAATTTATCTCACATTCTTTCGCCAAGATTCTTCCCATTTTTAGGTTTATACAGACACACTCCTTATCTAAAAATTTAATATTGATTTTTCATATCATTAAGTAATCGTTTCGTGGATTCTTAAACACACGGAATTTTAAATTCATGACAGAAATTGCATTTTGTTATTCTGACAACTATAATTTCCGCAAAGATGGGTAATTTAACTTCGATATACAGCGTGTTCCGTTAAACGTTTCCGGCACATAATTTCATAAAAAGATTTTTTGAACAAAGTACTATAATTACAGACTCACATGAGTTGTTAGCACGACACCTGAAGTCACTCTTAAACGCTTTCTCAAATTGTAATGCAAAGCTCTACCTACTCTATTGTCATAAATACCATAAAATAGGGAGCCTCACTATATGTAAATACTAACTTTCAGGTTATTTATTATAGTAAAATCGGGCGGGAATATTTAAATTTGAGTAAATGAGACTCGGTTCACTTTTGCATTTTTTATTCAACAACTACGCTTTCAGGGTGGACAAAAATGTATTTTTTGATCTTTCTGACGGTAAACATTTTCCAAAAGCTTCCAAAAGTAACGGTTCTTCTGTTACCGTTGCTTGAAAATCTTCAAGTGATACTTTACCGTCTTTATCTTTATCCATTTTTCTCATTACGATGTCAACTAAGTCCTTGATAGCCTCATCGGGATCTTCTTCCTGTGGATGTTTTATTAGACAATTCCTAAAAAATAAAAAAATTGTCCTACTTTCTCTTTTAATGCGTTCAATTTGCGCACATATATTTTACATTGAAACGCAATAAAAACTTAATGGATATTAACAAATCAAGATAATCAACATTATAATTAATTGTAATTACCAATACAAATCAATAAATAATAACAATGTCATTGTTTCGTTCTTACCGTAAAAGTTGAAACATTTCGTCTTTTGTAATAAACCCGTCAGCATTCAAGTCATAAACCGCGAAACAGAATTCGATTTGTTTAATCGTGGACCCTCTTAATAACAAGGATAATCCATGAAGCCAAGCCTCGAGGGTGATAAGTCCATAATTGGCTTTATCCCAGACGCAAAAAATCCGGTCCATTAGCATATTTTCTGCAACAATATCAAATGTGTTGTGCAAAATCTCCCTGAAAACAATTCGATCGATTCCCTGAAAACACCAGAGTAATAAAACTCCACTCGACAACACATCGTACTTCTTGCACGTTCGCAGGTTTTCCAATAATTGAGCTCGGATTTGCGTTGGTTTTCATTTTCCCTTGACTCGACTTGGTTTTATTCATTGTAACCAACTTCCGGAAAATTTTATAAAGCGCTTCGATTTCGCCCCTAAAACTCGCGCGTTAAAAGCTCTCGGAATTAACCCGGAATTGCGTGGTACCTTGTAAAAAGCGTGTCGCGTTTAGCCGCTTCTAAGATCTTCATCGAACACCGGTAAGCAATATCTTGCTCCGACATTTTTTTTCGACGGGGTTTTGCTGGTTTTCCGGCCGGTTGGGCGCTACTTCCTTTACTACTCCGGTTGCCCGCCAGAAAAAGCGAAACGCTTTTCATAACTAACAGCCCCCCGCGCATGCTTAACCCGGAAACTCCTGAAGCCATCTCAAGAAATTTCCTCTGCCCTTAATCAAACTGAAAGACTTCAAAAAGCAAAATCACTATGGCGTCAATTTTATAACAGCTAGAGTTTACAGCTCCCTTCTTTAAAAAAAAAAAAAACGTAAAAGAGGACATTGAAAAAATTCCAACTTTATTGGAAGGATATATCGTTTCATGCAAAAGAATATTGAGCGACGCTGATTGCAAAAAAGATAATCTTCTCTGCGATTTATAGAGTAAGATAAGAGACATTGGATTACGTTTTTGCTTCCCAAAAACAAATTAAATTGGTAAAAGAGAGAGACGTTTCTTCTGTAAAAATATAGTTGCGGCCAATTGGGAACACAAAAATAATTCTCAATTTTTGCAATTTGAAAACCAGTCCTCCTTTTACTTTTTACATCTAACTTACTTTAAAAGCAATAAATGCCAAGTGAGTCCTTTAATCTATACCAAGGAGGTAGTATTTACTACTATACTAGGTCCATGATCTATACCTAAAAACATTACATTCATGCCAACCTAGTAAAACCTGTTCAGAACAGAATAATATGAAATCTATCGCTTCTACAGTGCGATCAAAAAGTCTGTCTATTACGCAAGCGTAGAAATTTAAATCGTATGTCTGCAAAAAATAAAATGTCACAATGAAAAATGGCAAAATAATTTTTATGTAAATTATGACAGAATACGTGAAGAACGATTTGTAGGAATAAAAGCCAACATCTCATTTTAGGATTTTTTGAAACGTTTCATGGAATCATTCAATTTGCTTAGATCAGTATTTTAATTTTAACAAAATAATTTTTTGACATCTAGCTAACATACGAACTGCGACATACGTCCTCAACTCGTACGCCTACTTGATAGAAAGACTTTTTGATCGCACTGTATATTTATTAAATATATTAAAATATATTTCAATAATAATTGTTGTTTTCTTTTTAAAGTACCAGTATAATAAAAAAAGTTAAAAAATTTCAAGGCATTTCGACCTGTTCTTCAAGTGTGTCCTATATGTAAAAAGGTGTTACCACAACCTTAGTTAGAAATTTAGTGCCAAGGAAACTCACTTTTTAAAAGAGAAAAAACAAAATAATTATCTGTGAAAAGTGACAGTTTATGTTACTTGAACTTGAGCTTTGATATATGTAGACATTATCAATACTTCTGAAAAAATACATACAAGTGTATACCAAATGACGCATAAGCTCTTAGTACCATTATTTAAAATTTTATTTTTAACTACATTGCCAATCAATCAATTTTTCGGTTTTTTTGATAGTGCAAAAACTATAACTTTTAAAATTTAATTTTGACGAGTCCTACCAATAATTTTCAGTTTCATTGATGTGAAAGAGAACAGACTTTTGGTCTTTTTCAGGATATATCGCCGATTAAAAAAAAATAAGAAATAAAAATAATTCTCAACTTTACTTGTAAGAATGGTTGAAAAAAAAATTGATTATCTTTTAGCGTACTGAAAAGCTCATGCACCATTTTGAATACAAAGTGTATACAGAAATTATAGTGAATTTTTTTAACACAATTAGTGTTCATTTAAGTTTCTGATCAGAGGTGGACTATAAAGTTCGCAACATTAAATAAAATAGAGAAAGAAGATATAAATTTAACAATTACATTAAATTTTGTCTTTACGATATCATTATTGCAAACTTGATTAAAAAAATCATAGACCGCAAACTTAATTAAAAAGATATACCTTAATTACAAAAATTATTGTATTCAATAACAACATAATTATAATACTGCTACCAACATGACAAAAAAAAAACACTGAAATAAAAATTAATATCACAATTTTGGATCCATATAACAAGATAGTTAGATAAATAGCTTTATTATTAAAATAGTTAATGTATTGATTACATTTATCGCTGTGTTTAAATAATTAAATTCTTATCTTAACATATCGAAATTTTTATCGTTAAATTATTAGTGTTTACAAATGTCAATACAATATTTTATTCTATTGTATGTTTCACTAAATGTTTGTTACCTAGGTAACTATAGCTTGGAAAAATTAAAGTTTTTTTTTCGATTTAATGGCCTAAATCTTCAGACAGATCATAGATAGATATGTATTTTACGTTAAATCTGGGTCAAACATGAGCAAAATTGCGAATTGCAGCTAATACTGTAAATAAAGGGGTGGTAGCGTGAGGTGCAAGGCGTCAATCTAACGATATTACGCTGTGTAATTCGTTCTATTGACCAGTTACAAAACTGCTTATTCTCATTATAGATTGAATCGATTCAGTTTGTTAGTTTCTAACTATTGATTTTTCTACGGGAATTCTTTTGTGTTTCGACTCTTTTACCTATGCGACTTTTTTCTTTCTATTCACCAAAGAAATCAATCCGAATATATGATTGATTAGACGTTTTTCTATCCAACAGTCGGCGTCACAACACGCGAAGTTCACACGCAACATATGCTTGGTAACTAGGCAAATTTTTCATATCAAATGAAATCAACTAACACATTACCTGCTCCAATCAGTTGTCTGTCAATAACACCCTGTTAATACAATACGCGATGTTTATTTGTTGCCAAGCAACTAGGGGTGTGACTAGGAAAAAATCATATTTTCTTAATTATCAAGGATCCCAAATAAAACAGTTTTCAATGTACACATATGTAATCCACTAATATATTACATTACAAAATATTTACAAACAGAAATATCCGGTTATTAAGAAAACTAAGTCTGCAGATGCCTAATTTATAGCATGATATTCATAGTGGCCCGAGAAAGTTGGAATGATATTTGTAAAGCTTCAAATTTATTTGAATTGATTTCACTAAAATTTACTATGCTATATATTAGGGAACCGAAGATGGTATAAAATAAGTTTTACAACTTTGTGTAAAAAAATGTAAAAGTCATTTTAAATTGCTACTATAATCACAGATTAATCAGTAACACATTTTGTAAAACTTTACAATATACACATTTTGTAATGGTACTTCGAATTTTGATATTTCTATTTCATCAACTTATGTTAGTAATATGAAAATTGATGTATACATTTTTAATTAATTAATAAAAAATGTAAAGAAAAACTACATTGAAAAAAATTAGAAATGTATATGTGAATTAGGAACACAATTGAACTAAATACGTCGTGATACGTGAGAATGGTTAAAGTAAAAAGAAAATGAGCTTATCAAGCTAGTTGAGTAACTCTTATATTTAGATAAGCGCTCTATAAAACAGATATATTTAGAATTTGATTGTTGAAAACCTAAGAGAAAATCGACCAAATTGTGCAAATTGTAAAATACATAATTAAAATAAAATTACTCCACATTAATTTTCGTTAAATATTTTATTGTAGAACAATTAGTTAACAATCTAAAGTTAATGTAACTAATCTCAAACTTAGGCAATCGTGGATCATAAAGCATCAGAATTTCTACTGGAGTTAAGCATACAATGAAAAAAGATGAATTACAATCAATAAACATATAATTGCTACTATAATCACAGATGAATCAACAACATACTATAAAACTTTACAATATGCACATTTTTAAATTCTCGAAAATGAATATTTATAAACACCCCTAGGGTCCGAAAGAGTGAAGTGTAAAATCTTGCGATACAAAGGTAACACCCAAATTAAACTGTGTTTGATATATTCCCAAAATTTGCACTGCACTCTAACTCAACAAACGTTCTGAAAAGTGTAACTAAAACGCGGTACTCTTGGTTTTGACTTGGGATTTCTGAATTCACGTAGGTGTAGGAGTTGTAGAAGAGTCAAGGTTAGTAAAGAAAGCAGATGAACGCATTGAAATAAGCTTAGGAGAACCAGGAATATCCGACGGTGATCCAACGGGTGACGCCGGTTCATCTGCAATACGAATGGGGGTCAAAATCGGCAACAATAATTAAATTAACAAATCAAAAAAATCTAGTGACTAGTCTTTGCCTCACTCAACAGCTCAAAAGGTAAAGGAAATCGAAATTAATAAATTTAAGTCAAGATTATTTATACAGTTTATTGCAAAACAATTACAATGAAAAAAATGTAAATCGACAATGAATTTTTCAATTAAATAATCAGCGTATAAGAAACTATTTCATTACAATGTGACATTTGTTTTAAACATCTCCAAGAGGTCTTAGTTCTAAATTTGCTTTAACGAAAAAACTTTCAAAATTAGTAACAACACCCTCTAGAACGCAATATAAAAATAAGTTGAACACTTTTTTCTCTAGCTCTATGTAAAAAAAATATACATACACACACTTCACCCACAAAGTTTGATACAGGTGATGCAAAAATTACGGTATCTAGCCTCAGAGAGAGCTTAAAACAGTCTCATGATAATAAGCTGTTGACTGGTCAAGTTCAAAAACAATATACAACAGCAAGTTTTAATCAGAGTCAAATATTTTGTACAATAACAGGTAGTTATCATTCCAAAGTATACACATAAAAAGAAAACTAAAGAAAATTAATTCAATTAAATCCATAAAGTAATTGAATGAATATAACAGAGAATTAGTAGTATAATTTAAAAATATATATAATTCGGCTACTAATTCTATGTGAACATAATAATAACTTACACGGAATTACAGCATTTTTAACAATATGATACAAAAGAATTGTTTAATTAATACATAAAACTTGAAAACATATTCAGAAAAATTGCGTTATACAATATAGCATCGAAATATGAATTAAAATGTAAAGTGACTAATTACAACAGGGTATGGCAATTGTGACATGATGTGAAATGACAAAGTGCTTTACCTGGTAGCTACTCACCTACTCCTACAACAGACAGATTGCCTGTAAGTGGAGTAGGGGATGAAGATACTGTTGACATCATGCGGCACTGTTCCTTAACAACAGGGTCTGAAACAAATAAATTCATTAGAAACAGTGAAAAATTTTACACTATAACGCGGCTGTGGCACACTGCCAGTAGTTTTCTCGACATAAATATAAATGTGGAAATGTAATTATATAAACTTTCTCAATTTTATCCTACAAAACTAAAAAAATAAGAACTTTATTAAACTATGCAAACAGGGTATCAATTTTAAAAGTTGCAACCGGCAATACCTCTAAAACTGAAAAACTTATTGAGCATCACTCAAAATCGTTTCGGTAGTTCCTAGGGAGAATCAACATGGTAAGTGACGAACCTCCACTCACCCTTGAAGCCATAGCCACCCCAAGTTGAAAATTTTAAATTACACTAGGCTACGTGGAAAACTCATAACAAGGGCTTTTCAATAATGTCATACAGCAGCCTATTTGGTAAAACCGTTTTCCAATTATTTAAAAACGAAGACTTTCAATTTTATTTTTTTTTTATTAGAATCAAGGGTGGGTGGATGGAAGTACGTCACTTACCATGTCATTTTGATTCCCCCTTAGAACCACCGAAACGGTTTTGAGTGATTCTCAATAACTTATTCAGTTTTAGAAGTATTGCCGATTGTAACTTTTAAAACTGACACACTGTATATAAACATTGATATCCAAAATGTAAAAAAATCGAAATAAATGACAAAAATGACTTAGCAGTTTATAAATTCAAACATTCATTATCAATTTTCGTACCTAGAACACTTAAATCGAATTAAGCAATAAAAATGTGTCACGTTATCAGACATGTTAATATCGATTTGCCCGATACGAAACTATGCTAAATAAATTTATTTATAATTACGTTTATGACAAAATAAAGTAAACAAGTTCAATTTTATCTGAATTCAAAGACAAAGTTCACAAAAGAGTTGCTAGAAGTATATGAAAGTTGAGCAGTCTCATGTTTCTAATTTGCTAAAAATGCCACATTTTTATACTTACAGAAATAGGAGTGATCCATGGCATCACGTGCAGTGAGACGCTCTAGATGATCGTAACGCAATAGTTTATCCAAAAAGTCTAACGCTTCCGCCGAAACTAGGTGTTGGTTTTCATTATGCACGAATCGCTCCCACCTCTTACGGGAATGTCTGTTAAAATAATTAAAAATGAAAAAATAAATTGAAAGTTGGATGTGAAAAATACAAACCTTCCTAAAATGTCATTAAATCTTGGGTCTAGTTCTATGTGGTATTTATCAAGGTATTCGAAAAGCTCTTCAGTTCCTAGGACTTTGGCAATACGGACTAATTGGTCGTAATTATCATGGCCATGAAAGAAAGGCTCTTTTCTAAATATCATTGAAGCTAACATACATCCCAATGACCACATATCTAATGAATAATCATACATCTGATAGTCTACAAGCAGTTCAGGTCCTTTAAAGTACCTAGAAGCGACTCTTACATTGTATTCTTGTCCTGGATGATAAAATTCTGCTAAACCCCAATCAATTAGCCTTAACTTTCTATTTTCATGATCAATCATAACATTATGTGGTTTAACATCCCTAAATAAATCGTTCATATAGCCAAAGCAAGAGATATTTTTAAACAAAATTTACCTATGCATAATACCCATACTGTGACAGTAATCCAAAGCTTTGAGCAACTCATATAAATAATAACGAATATCGAAGTCTGTAAGCGTTTGGTAAAGCTGCTTGAAATCGGTGTTATTGACGTGTTCAAAAATAAGTGCTGGTGTTCTTGATACCGGATCTTTAACAACAGCTTCAAGAGTTATAATATTTGTACCTCCACGTAAATTTTCTAATATCTTTATTTCTCGTTTTATTTTCTTCTTTTTCACTGGCTGAAATTAAACACCACCTTTTAGAACAAAAAATAACGTCTCGATAATTACGCAAAAACAGAACGCAACACGGGTTCTTAATTTTTTATTAAATTCTAACGCGACCGATTGTATTGTGAATTTTACTAACCTTTAATATTTTGACTACACATTTTTCATTGTTCGTAACATTGACGGCTTCGAAAACTTCGCTATATTTTCCTCTTCCTAATTTCCTGACCAACTGGTAATCGTCCTGTTGGCCCCAGTCAACAACGTAGCTTTCGTAGTCCCAATATTCTCGTGGTTTGTGCGAATTAACATCGGCATAAACTCGGGCACGACTAGGTACTGCCATTATTTTGTTATGCACAAGGCTGCTCACGAAATAACGAACATAAGCTCGAGGAGTTCCTTGAACGGTTACTGGAAATGAAAAACGCGTGTTAGAGGGGCATGCAATAGGGGTCGTGGACAGAGACTATTGAGTGCTAACATGAATACTGGCTCAAGTTACCTTGTTTAAAGCACAGTTTTGCTAATCTAGAACATTTAATCAGCATAACTACATATCAGAATCTCCAAATTTTGTAAGTCAAGTAGTCAATAGCCTTGTATAGGTAGGCACACGCCATTCCCCTGTACATACTAGACTTTAGAAAGACTGGATAAAGGCTACATTAAATACTCCATACCTAGTTCATTCCGGAGACAACTTATATATAGAAATATCCGATAAAACGACACATAGCAACTCCGATAACCTTTTACAATTTATCTAAAATTCTATATATGTATTTTTCCCTCAACACTACCCGGCTTCTTAGCAAGGAGTCAGAACCAAGATGGAAGGAACTTCCATCCCGCCACGGTAGACTAGATTGGAAGCTAGCAGAGAGCCACTTATTTCAGTATATTGGATACCCCTCTAAAACGACATTGCCAGAACCAGTGGCGTGCTACCGCAAAACACCCAAAACCGCTACTTCCCACCGCAACCAGCAAGCCCCAATCACGCAGCAGATAACACACCCGGACGATACATCCCCGATTAAAAAACAATCTTACATAAATCGAGCCTTTTTGCCCGGAAAACGCCTCAAACAATCGCCGATAAAAAACACTTACAGACGTCACTGAACTCTCACGACAAATTCCAACTTTATCTGCTGAGCAAGCGCCGGAAATGCGATAATGCACCGGTAGAGAACGCGACGAAAGCGGATTGACGTAATTTTCAAGAAATATTATAAATTTTGCGCGCTAAATTCGAAAGATATTTTTATGCTATGAAGTCAGCAATTGTATAACCAAACGTAATTTTCACAACACAGAGAGTAATCAATGATAATACACAATCCAATGGAATTTAGAACAGGTAAATATTGGAGTATTTAAAGTAATTGGAAATGTTCATGAAGTAACGCGATTTTTACACTACTTTGACCCACAACTGACTAATTCACTCAACTCGTTCAATATGAGGCAAGTTCCGAAAATATCGATTTATTACCCTATTGCCTCTTCAATGAAAATATCACAACAGATGGCGGTTGTAATCAGATTGTAAAATTCGCAATTCATCTTAAAACTTGAATAGGTAGATAATCTTACACAACTAAATAACTACATGGCTACTCTTAAAAGGAAATATTTCTAGTGTTTGTCTTACAAAGGTGTATTATTCAATATTACGTCTAAATTATAAATAGATTACCGATCGCCTGTACCATATTAATCTTAGTCCATACATTTAACTTTGAACTCAAAAATATCATTCTATTTTTTTATTCATTGATTCAGCTGCATTCATGAAAAGCTCAGCGGTCGATTGGAATATTCCATTAGGTGAAGTACCTAATGTTAGCTTATCTTCTAATACTTTATTTTCTTATAGTATATGTTTTAATGTATTCTAATTTTTTGGTTAATATTATTAATAAGTACAACATTTTTGTAGGTATAGCAATTTTCTTCGTTTACCAGAAAGAAAACATAAGGTTGCTTATTTTATTTTTGTTTACTAATATCAATAAACGACTTACACAATTCTTAAAACTTTTGCAATAAAATTGTCAAAATTTGCTGAGAAATTACGGTTAATAGTTTTAGAAAATCTTTCACAATATTAAATGATTTGCATTTACAAGGTAAATTGAGTTACGGTCATGGTCATGGGTATTAAATAATAATATAAATAAAATCAAAAAAATGGTCTACTTAACTACATAGAAAACTGTCATAGTTTTTAAAAATTTTTTGATCACCCGCTTAAGTTTTTTTTTTAAGTAAGACGCTTGATTCCCAAAATTTGCAAAAAGGGAAAATTTCTATTGAGTTGGAATCGTTTTCAAATTACGGTTGTGTAGTTGGTTGCATACTCAACGATATATTATTATTTTGAAATTTGACACATTCATTCAACGCTTAGAGTAAAGGAGTAAAATATAGTTTTATTTACAAATGCCACATTTTTGAATACTAAAAAATACAAAAAACATCTGACTTCACACTACTATTAATACTTTATTTTCTCGCTTACACAATTAATTATAAAAATTAGGACGTATAAAATTATCGCCCAAAAGTAGAGCAGAGAAAGAAATGCAGCAACTGATCTTAACTTATGCTGACTCATTCCACAATTTTGCTTAGTAGCTACTCCTAATAAATTCAATCATTAAGCATTTAACAATTCTATTCTGAAATAAATTAGAGCTTCATCTCTGATGAGCTTCAAAATTTCAGAAAAAAATTTATAAAAATACCAAGATGCTGGCGCTTTTTTTTAGCATTACTAAAATGTAATATATTTTTATAAATTACAAAAAATGACATAGATAAATAACTTTTAACGTAAAACTATTACATATACCTTTCGTCCTTGACCCTAAAGGCACGTCCTTTACAAGAATACTTATTTAATCATTTTGATGTTTATATTTACGTTGATGAAAAATTAGTAATTAGATAATCTACAATTCTTTTTGTCTATTGAAATTTTGGTGAGATTATATTAATTAAGTTCTTGACATTGGAAACAATTTCACTTAAAGGATTTAGCAATACTACTGGCAGAGCAGACACAATAGCAAGAATTGTATCTAATGGTTTAGTGTTAAAATAATGTACATGCATATTTTTAAACCGATAATATTTTTATTTACTTTTTAGTAATTTTGAAATTATTTTAAATTATTACAAATAAGCTTAATTAGGTATTTATATTTCGATACTTACCTGTTACAATAAAAAATGTAGTTAAAAAATGAATTAGGGATGGTGATTAAAACACAGTAATTAGTTTTCCAATAAAACTTTATTAATGTGCTGATTAACTATTAACAATAAACAATTAACACAGTAATACTTTCATGGGTCATTGTACAGTCAATAAACCATCGCCAAAATTGAAGCATTGCATAAGTGAATTCCAATAACAATTTCAAATTATACCCCGATTATAATAGAGTAGGTAATTCCACGCGAAAACGATCACTTTTAAATCTAATTGTTTCCGATTTTTATAAATTTGAGATATGTTATAGAACAAGTATTTTTCAGTGTATATTAAAAAAACAAGGATGTACAAAATTAAGTACCTCAAAGCAAAAAAAAATTTTCTTAAGAACAATTCAACATATTGAAATGATTTTTTTTAAACAATACATATACAAAACGTTTTGGGGTAAGAAATTCAAGTATAGAAAAACTGAGATTATTTCAGTTGGCTCTTCGACGCATTCAATTAATGTTGGGTTTTGAAACGAGTGTTTTGCGGCCGCGAAATGGTCAAAAAGACGGTAAAGGCAACTACAAGAAAACTTACTATAACCCCACACAGTACTCCAATGGAAAAATTTACAGTGCCGAGACAGCCAACATTACAACAAATCGATGAGATGAAGACGATAAAAATGACTTTTGGAATATAAACATTGAATTTTATATGGTGCAGGAATGTGCACGCTTCATAAGAGCTCTGGGGAATTTTGATCCCGAGTAAGAATGGCTTAACAATTAGAACTACTTTTTGAGGTCAACTGAGTGGCAACGACCAGCTGAATGGAACTTGACGTTAATAATGTTTATTATTTTTGACAATTAATTTAATAATTTTTGAAATATTTGCTTTTTTTATTATTATTTATTATTATTTGCTTTTTTTTTATATACTTTATAAAGAGGACAGGATCCTTAAAAAGTATTGTGTGCTAAACAGACCCATACAGGGTAGAGTGTATTTGAATTGTGTGCCATAATTTTAACCCAGGTATATCAACTTTAAGAACCCTTTAGTGGTATTTTGTCACTTCGATCATGACCGAAAAAATAGGTACCATACACTTTTCAGGCAATAGGTATGGCTTTTCGTGATCGTTTTAGCATGGAATTACTTAATAAAGTAATTAAAAATTATACTAAAATAAATATACATATTCGGAAAAGCAAAAAAATGCAGTACTTTGGGATAAAAGTTGATTGTCGTTAGAAAAAAAAAAGAAACAGTGAGTGTTTTCTAAAATAATTTGGTTTAAAATTTTAGCAACTTACAGTAATTTTTTGTCACCCTGTATATAATTTATATTTTTATGGCGGTTTGTCATGGCAGTTTTTTGCAATTAAAATGGGCCACCGTTTTATCAGTAATTTATAAAGGCTGTAATTGATACATAACATCTTAAGCTTTCACATTGTGTAATAAGAATTTGTTCAAGGGCGGAATTCAATATTGTTCATAGCATACAGTGTCGCAATGTGATCATCCATACATTTGAAGTCGCAAAAACATGGTTAAAACAATGACACCTCATTTTGTACACCGTAAAAACAACAATAAGAGATAAAGCGGCAATTTGATGGGTTGCTAAATATTTATTAATTAAAACAATGTTTATGGTCACTATGATTAACATTTATTAGTGAGTGTAAAGTGTAGACCATGACATCGATGAAATTTTCTTGCATAACTTCGAAGCGGTTCAAAATATGCACTTGAACCTGACTCGTATTCCAAATGCACACACGCGCTGGCAAAACTTGTGCGTTTCGCAATTTGGGCAAATTGCATGGTCAAAATTACATTTCGGAGTAAAAGGAGCATTGCATTCAAAACTGGAAAATTTGTACACTAAATGTGGTGCAACCAAACTTAATGTTACGGTTCATAATAATTACAACTGGAAGTCAGGTGCCATTTATCGAAAATTCTCGAAAAATCATCTAAATAAATATATAAGTGTGGAACAAAAGTGGGTCACATCTGTCTATATTGCAAATTTATAAATGCTTCGCAAAAAAAAACAAAATGCGAGAATCTTGCTAACACTAATAAGTGACCTTTTTACTATGGGTGTAACTTGCTTGACTTGACAAATAAAATAATTTATAGGAAGGAAACTTAACAATTTACAATTTATTTTAAATTTATTATTAATTTTTTTTTTTATTTAAATTATTTTTATTGTTTGAAAATAAGTGAATAATGCATTGAAATGAAATGGCAATACACTTTGTACTATTATTATGTTTATTGTGTTGGTAGTTTTAGCTCCTTGACCCCTAGATGCTTTATATTATTACATTCATTAAAAAAAATATTGCACTATGTGTTCCTGTCTGTACAATTTATCCAATATTCTAAATTGTAACAAACATTTTCATTCCAATTAAAACGTTATTGTTGCAACTCGACGTAGTCTCATATCAAAAAAGTATTCATACTGACGTGGTGTCGAAATTTGTTTTATAATTAATCATCATAAATAGAAATTCTCATCATAATGATGTTATAAAATTATAATTATTAAAATTTGCCGATCCATTGCATAAATAAATGAATATTTTCACCGAAAATAAATAACAAAAAGGTGATAGCCATGACAATGTGATCTAAATAAAATTTGTTTAGACTTAGCCTTGATTTCTTATTATATTATGCAATTTCGACCAATTCAACTAAAATTGCAGGTATATATATACGTTGCTTAAGATGTTATATCGTACCCTTGACTTTTGGTGGAGATTATGAAATTTCTAAACATAATAGATTCATAGAAATTCCCGAAAAATATATGCGTCGTTTCGAAAATTGCAAATTTGTGGTTCTTATTATTCTATTGTTTTCAAATTCTATAATATATATTTAAAAAAGTAAAAAATCGAAAAACTGCCCCAATGTTTACCTCATAATTGCATACACAAAAATTTAATTGGTAATTTTTTTCACTTCAAGTTATCACACATTTCACTACACATTTTAACCCTTGATTTCCAAACTAATTTATCTGAATGCCACAGTTCTTTTCTCAGCATAATTGCCCTCACCCGCAGATAAATTGATAAACATTTTTTCAATTTTGCAATCGATGGTTCCCACTGCTGGACTGGTGGGGTATTTTTAAGCACAGTATATAAACGCTAAATAAATCCTCTTTTAAAATCATTAGTATCTTAAATTACCTAACTTACCTTACCTTATCCCACATAAACAAAATGAAATTACAAGTTGTGGTAAGAAAACCGGTAAATATTTATTTCCATTTTTAAATTCAATTTTTCAGGTTTTTTTCGTCGTCGTTGTTTTGGTGTCAATGTGCGTGTGTTTACCCTTTGATGACTCTGATCCCACGGTGAATCATGGATACGGAGACGAAGAATTCCATCCAGCACAAGACCAACAGTTATTCCTATTCACAAAATTTAAATTGTTCAAATTGGGGAAAAAATTACTGGGATGAAGAAGTGAAGTGTTATTTCTATCGTTTTTGTATAGTCATTAGGTTAAGATTTATAAAGTCGTAATAAATTTTTATTCATAATATTTGTTTTAATACATTGGAATTAATGGTTTCAAAGAAAACAAGTAAATATATACAAAAAAATTATTTGAAGCACAATAGATTGAAACTAAAACATAAAATTCTTTAAAATATACAAATACATCAACAAAAAATCGTGATAAATAAATATTGAAACTGAATTATAAAGTTAACTATCCCCATCTATAACAATTAATGCTGATTGAATCTGGCAGGTTTGAAGTACAGGAGCGTCCATTTGGTTGGCAGTGCTGCAAAAGATTTCAATTCGCGCACCTAAATCAAAAGTCCCCGGTCTCAAAACCACAGCCGAGAGATTCACTGGTACTGTCGACAGAGGTTTGACTTCCTTAACTGCACTCCCGGTCCCAAGCCAGGAAAAATTTTTGGAAGCAAACGGATAAAAAAGGTCAGAGTGTGTCAGCGGTGGCGGCCCACTAAAACTCAAAATTACCTCAAACCAAGTGAATCAAATCGACAAACCTCGTCGCGCCCAAAGTATTAACCATAACATTCAAATCGGTATCATTTACAATACTGTGTAAGAGCAGCGTGACCGGCACCACACAAAATTTCTCTTTTTGGAAATTATGTTCGACAATTGCTGGGTAAATGAGAGTACACGTAACTTTGGTTTGCTGTGAAGTCTGATTTTCATTTTGTTTGTCTTTATTCAGACTGACTTCGAGCAAAGTTGCCGGATCGGTCAAAGCCGCAAATTCGTCCATGTCGGCTTGATCGTCGTTTGTTTTGTGGACTTTTATACGAATTTGTGTTTGTCCATCGACTACCCGTTTTTGAGGGTCGTTCACCAACGCCTGCCATTGCACGAAAACAATCCCGTCCTTGTTTTCAGGAGTCGATTCAAACTCATTAAATAAATTCACTTGACAATGTTCTGTCTTTTTGGCGAAAGCGATGTAAGCTGAATTGAGGTGCTGACGCATGCTCCTTTCATGGTTTAAGTAAATATTTGAGTAGACGCTCTTTTTTTCGTTAAGTCGACGCGCTTTTAATAAAATATGAGCGGACTCCTGAGAATGTAGGTTTATGTATTTAGGGGTCACGACGTTTTCGATAAAACTCCAAAATCTACTAAGCATTCCCACGTTTAAAAGACTTATCTCTGTCAAAGTCGAACTGTGAAGCTTGTTCAAGTTTGACGCCTTTAGGACCACTGCGATTTCTTCCACTTGCTTCGAATTAAAGCTCTCTTGAACTGACACATCTATTTTTATAGAATCTTGGACCGACAAATTCCACTTGTGGCGCACTAACCGATACCTTCAACAATTCAGAATTATTACCAAGAATCAAAAGTTTTAGCGTTATTTACCTTGGAACGACTCCTGTGTTGACATTTTCGTAAAAAATAAGTAAATCTACAAGACAAGGCCCGGATACATTAGGCGCTTTAATAAAAATGGCAACTGTTGTACTTTGCCCTGGTTCAAGCCTATCGTTTGGAAGAGGTACTGAAGTAATGTGGTTATCCCTGATAAATTTCTCTCTCATTGCTGGTGTGCAATTTACTGAAAATTCGGGCAATTCTTTGGTTTTGGTCTCACAATTACACAAGTACTCGGGGGCTGACGTCGCCATATACACTTTGTGCAAAGGTAGAGTACCCGTATTTTGAAAATCTATTGTAACTTTTTGTACTTCGTCACATAAAAATTCCAAATTGAGTTCGGAAAAAGTCACCTGAAACTCTTACTGAATAAATGAATATTTTGTTTGGTGGAATACCTGCAAACAGGGTGCTAATGGCACGACTTTGATTTCTACTTCCTTTTTTTCCACATGATTAACATTTTTTGTGTAGCTTTTCTCAAAATTAAATAACTGTTTTCCCTTTATAAATATATTGTCAGTTGGCGTGTTTGAACTGGTTAAAGTGTAACAAATCCCTTGAAGAGTAATCACCCCTGTTACTAACGGCGTTAATGCAAGTATAATATTTTGATTACAATTGCTTTGTAACAAAATCGATTTAGTGACATGCGTTTTGACATAATTGTCAACGTTATTGCTAGGATTTTCATTGGAAGCCACAATGCCGTCATTTTTAAAACACCAAATCAAATAAATATCTTTCAATTGTAGAACAATTTGCAACGAATTGATTAGTTGTACACAGACTTGGATCGGTTCATTTACAATTGCTGTTGGTACGTTCTTCGTTAAATTATTAACACTATAAAGTGTTATCATTGGTTTGAATGTAAGAGGAAGAGAACCAAAAGCTTCTTGTACTAAAATTTCCTCCAATTTATTCCACCTAGCTACAGCATCAGCGCTATCTTTTTCAAGAAAGTTAACTCCCATTGCTGGAACCTTTCCAGGTGTTGTTAACGGAGGCGTTGGCTCCATTAACAACTTTAAAGAATCACTGTCTAACTCCGGTAAAGCCAGAATCGGAATCTCATTATCATCCTCTTTCAATAATTTATTCTGTTGAAAAAAATTATATTATACGCTTTTTGCACACTCTTGCCTTACCCCTAGTATTGTTAGATATTCCTTCAAGAACACACTCTGCTGTTGGCCAGACTGTTTGCTATCTCCGTTAAGTAGTCTCGCAAACGACTTCACAGCCTCATCAAAGGAATGAAGATTATGAGCTTGACGTCCTATAGTATAATGAATATGATCCTCAGCTAAATCCCAGCCACTATTTTCGTAAATTTGATGTGCTTGTTTGTAACTTCTCAATGAGTGTTTCCTTTGAGCAGCTTTAGAGAATCTATGACCGGCCAAAACCATATGAAACGCATATTTTCTAACCATTTTTGAATGTAAAAAACAATAAGCGGCCTGTTCAAGAAACAGAGCTGATCTTAAATCGGACTCTTCACTTGTCATTCTTATCAACTGATGGGCTGCTTCGCCGTACAATCCTTTACTTTTGAGACATTCGGAGCTTAAAAGTGTTGCTCGCGTTGCAAATTGAGGCATCCTAAATCGTAATTAAAAAATCTGTCAAAAGATAGAACAAACTGAATTATTATACAGTCATGTGCCAATTAATTGCCAGTTCAACGTTTCTACAAAGAACATGTATCATTTTCAAATACAACCAGCACGCATTTAACTTAATTTTATAAATTGTCAATAATCGAAAAAAATCATAGTAGCCTATTAGTTTGAAATTGAGTCAGCAAGATTAAATAATTAAATAACAAAAGAGATCAGATTTATCAATGTTCATTCTTCTGATATTATCCAATGTTGCCAACTGCATTTCTAAGTCACAAGCTTTCAATTAATTTTTCTGTAATAGTTATAAAATCGCAAAACCTACTTGCACGTGTTCAAGTAAGTAGTTATGCTTTCTTCCATGTAATCGTAAGTCTTCCTGCTCGACTCATTTGCCATGAAGGCTGCTAACGCGGC
Organism: Tribolium madens; assembly: GCF_015345945.1. Lineage (NCBI taxonomy): Eukaryota > Metazoa > Arthropoda > Insecta > Coleoptera > Tenebrionidae > Tribolium > Tribolium madens. Next base: position 4,293,218 of record NW_025400995.1, on the reverse strand, counting down.
CATTTCTAGTGCCCCAGCATAGTACAGCCAAGCCTGGTCAGTGTTGTAATCCCTTTTAGCTAAATGATATGCTTGAAACGCTAGTAAATAATGGCCAAACATGAAATAAAGGTCTCCTAGTCGCCGGACTTGTAATTCAGGTGAATCAGGCGCGTATCTAAAAACTATACTCAAGAAAAATTATTTGAAGAGAAAACTTACATAAGGTTATTCACTGCAACTGAACTGGCGCCAGGTTTGTTTGGATTAAACCACCGCTTTGTCGCACTGAATAACGATCTGCTGACACCTTTTTTATTTGATATCACATCACTTAGTTGGTGAATTTGTTTTTCGATATAAGGCAACAAACAGGTTTTGGTAAACTCGTGTAAAAATAATTTCACCTGTTCTACGTCTTCAGTTGATAAGCAAAGACCGTGCGATTTTAATTTTGAAGTGTTTGATACGAATTTGTCTTTTTCATTTGTTGAAGTGCTCTAAAATTTTACCATAAGCAATAGTTTTTTTCAATTATTATTACCATTATTAAATCTTCGGTGTCTGGGCTTAATGGATGATAATTTAAGTTGGTTTTTGTATCAGAATCTTGACTGATATCAAAAATTGCCCTTGAAGTATAAGGTGAGCTTTCAGGGGTTGGTTTGTAGTCTCTGGACTCAATATTACTGTTAATAAATTGGCTCCAAGGGTCTGGTAGATGCTCAGTGTTCGCAGCACCAGGAGGCCGTGAATTCATTCTTAAAAGAAAACAATTTGCTTCTCCGTATGATGATTTAACAGACTCATATGCTTCATTAGCACTAAAAATAATATTGTTTTCAAACATAACAAAAAAATGCTTTACTTACACATCAATATTTCCTTCAACATTGTCATGGATGATCACATAATATTTTAAAATATTTGAGCTAAACCATTTAGGTAACTTTCCGGGAGCATTGTTCTGCATTTGATTCAAACTCTGTGATAACTGAATGATACTTTCAATAACATTGATTTCAGCTGAAGAAACAACCAAAACACATGATAGAAAATGTTTTGTATATTCATGATCAGAGGGATACTGAACTCGTAAAAACGTATCTCTCCAAGCCTCAAACCATGGCGTAGTTAAAGTAGTGTTTAAAGCGTGTTCACTGGTTATAAAACTTTCAGTCCTGAAGTCTGACAATTCACTTACTGAGGAATTCAAAAATTTCCTAGCTAAAGTGGTTTGAGGAGGTCTTGAATTCACATCCAAGAAAGTTAATTTCAGATTCCTTATTGTTATAACTGTACCTGCTGGATCTTTGTAATGAACTAAAAAAAATCAATTAGGATTTGTCTAATATTTGAATATTACAATACCATCATTGCTCAATTTTGAAAAAGGTTGAAGTAATTCAATAAAATTCAAATTATTTTTCTCACAAGAACTTTCAGCAAGAGGTGTACACAAAACAGCAATTTGAGGAGTAAAGGCGTTTTTTATAAATTCTTGAGGAGTCTGTTTGCACTGAGCCATGGGTGTGAGGTTAGAAATCTTGTCAAGTCATCGATTGAATTTAAGCAGTGTAGTTTGGTAAATATAAACTAACTTAATTTTTTTAACAAACCCGGTTTTTATTCATTTAAAGCAATTTTGCTTCAATCGGAAAATTGACAACACTAACAATCAGCTGCAAATCAGCTGGTTGACAGGTGTGACAGGTGACGATAAAACAGAAACCATCTTTTGGAAAAAGATTTATCACCAAGATTACAACCCTTAATTATTTAAATCACTCAAAAAGACAAGACATTTAAAATGAAAAAAAATGTATAAATTATTTTTTATTAACTTCTAAATAATTACAAGAATCAGTTAATTTAAACTTTTTGCGCATGTCAATTAATTACAAAATTGGTAATAAATCAAAAGTCCCTAAAAAAAATAGGCGGGAATGTAGATAAACAAAAGTAATGCCGGCTACAAGTTATGTACAGTGTGATGCCTTTTTATCGTTGATTTAATGTAATCTAATATAATCCTAGACATTTAACTGAAATTAGTTTTGTTTAATGTGTTGTTTGCTGTGCAACATTGCAAAATGAATACCGATTATTTGAAACGTTCACCTTTAAAACAATTTGCAAACGTACGCCCGTACACAGTTATTGTGGAGGGTAACATCGGTTGTGGCAAAACCACGTTTTTAAATTATTTTCAACAATATGACGATGTCAATGTACTTGCAGAGCCGGTTAATAAGTGGCGAAACTGCAATGGTTACAATTTACTTGTAAGTATTAATCTTTCGTTTTTCTTTTAAAATTAAATGTTCTGTTGTGTTTGCAGGAGCAAATGTATTCTGACCCAAAAAAATGGAGTTTCACCTTCCAGTCTTACGTGCAATTGACTATTTTGCAACATCATACTATGAAAACGGGCCGCCCAATAAAATTAATGGAAAGATCTATTTACAGCGCTAGGTAGTATTATTTAGTTTTTTCATATTTAATTTTTTTTTTTTTTTAGAAATTGTTTTGTGGAGCAAATGGCCAGAAATGGATGCATTGACCATGCTTCAGTGTCAGTAATGGACGAATGGTTCAATTGGGCTAAAGAAAACTGTGACTTATCAGTTGATCTTATTGGTAAGATTTAAAAAATCGAGGCAATACGAAAATTTCCAATTTTAGTTTATTTGAGGACAACACCTGGGACGGCGTATCAGCGCATGGTGACACGTAACAGACCTGAAGAGCAATCTGTGCCCCTTAAATATTTCCAAGATATTCATAACTTGCATGAAGAGTGGTTACTTGAAAAGAGATTTGAGTGTCCAGCCCCGGTTTTAATTATTGATGCGAATTTGGACAAGTCAGGCATCTTGGAAGAATACTCCAAGTGCAAGGCGCAAATATTTACAGAAAAAGAATTGAAAGTTACGCTTTAATTTACAACTAGTATTATTTTGATTTTCATAAATATTTTAATTTTCTGGTCTCAGAGGCCCCAATGCACATTATGATTATGTAGTTTTATTGTAATTTTCTTGTCATTAGTTTAGTTTTTATAACTACCCTTTAAATAAAATAATGTGATTTAATTTTCTTTTATTTCCAACAAAATACAAAATGGCTTAATACTGAAAACAAATAGCCAAATTATAGTTATTCAAATTACATTCAAGTAGCAAACATTTAAATCAGTGAAATTTGGTGATTCATAAAAAACATTGATAATTAGAAAAAAGTGTTACTTCATTGTTACCAAATGTCACTGGCCTAAAGATATCACATGATTAAATTTTGCACAATCTGTCTGTTATTATTAAAACAGTTTTTCTAATGCGAAATAATAAAAAAACTTTCCATAACATTGATAAGAAACACCGTAATTGAAAGAATATAAAACTTCTATTACTAAACTATACAATACCTATGTATAAAAAGCAACAAATATTTCGACTAATTTTTTATAATATACTCAGACCATCTTTTAACCGCATCTTGTTGATTTGTGTCCCACAGTACTTTTGATAATTTTCCAACCGTGGCACGATCTGCATCGTTTTGTATCCAGTCTAATAAGAGCTGATAAATTACCTGCAAATGAAGTAATTAATATTTCTTAAAGCAAAACCAGAAACATACTTCTTTAATTCCAGACCTAATGTAATCCTCGTAAAACTGACTGATTTGTCCATCCGAGAAATCCAACGCCCTTGCCATTGTTCTCCAATGTTCATTTATATGAGGAGAAAGAAATATTAAAGCTTTTCTATCAACAGGTACACCACTGTCAAAGAGTCTCCTGATGGGCTCTGTCACAATATAGTCTTTTTTTTGTGGTTGAGTCTCTGTTTTACTGAGATACACGTTATAATTGGAACCAACGTGAATTCCATTTGCGTTACTAATATTGATTACACTGGCAAAAGCTAAAATTACATAAAAGTCTTGTTTGAATTAAGTACAACTGCCTTACCAGTTGGTTCGCTCTTTTTGGACTTTTTGAAGACTCTAGTTTTCGTTTTCATTTTAGGAGGGATATTTGTTGGTTCCGTTTCTTCTTGTTTAACTTCATCCCTTGGAGGACTTGGTATGGCATCAGTTGTAAGATCACAATTACTCTCGTCTGACATTTTTGATTTGTTAAGGCACTAATTAATAATTATTTTGTAAATTTTAACTCTCCAGATGTATCATGTTTTGACATTTACATTTTGCTTTGTCTGGTGATTACGTCAAATGTCACTAAATTGAATAAACAAATAACTTCAAATATGAAACGAAAATTTTATTTAAACCTGTTACTAAAATAGTAGCAGTAGATTAAAATGAATTTGGGGGACGTAAAGGCCATTTGATAAAAATCACGTCAGAAGTACATGGGCGGAGCTAAATTCCATAAACGAAGTGTATGGAATTCCAATCACATGTGTACTTTAATTATGGAGTCTGAAATTCGGAGAAAATACTTGTGGGAAATTTTGGGGAATTACTCGTTTGATTATAAGCATTTCAACGTGTTATTTAAGATTAGCATCATATTTCGTAGATGTCTAACGAAATTAATACTTCTTTATCACTGTTTGCGTTTATTTAATATTTCAGGAAAAAATTCGAGCTTTCTATAAATGATTCAGGTTTTTTGTCTAGCTGAATAAGAGTGTAACTTAGCTAATCTAGATATCAGAAAGTCTTGTAAAGGTATTGATTCCCATAAACACGTGTAGCAGAGTATTGCAGATTCGAGTCGTAATTGTAGCAGTGTAATTATATCTTTTTTTTTATTTCTCCTTGGGTTTTTCTCATAATAATAGGGTTTTAAATATTTGTAGTTAACCATCATTTGATTACCAATTTTGCTAGGGTGTGTATTTGTTAAGCATTAAATATTTGTATTTGTTTTGCAAAATAAGTCGTACGAAAATCTTACGTTTTGTTACAAAAAATGAAGCAAATTAAGCATGAAAGTAATTTATCAGTGTTACATCTTTAATGCAGCAAGGTTAACGACGAAGTTAGCCTTGTAAAAATTTTGTTGTGGATTAATTGATATTCATATTCGTCTATAGTTCACAACACGAAAAAAATCAATATATGCGAAGATTGTAAATTTTTCGCATAATATTAGTATTAGTTATATTGTTTTTTTTGACTTTGCGCGTTTTTTGGAATATTACAATTAACAATATTTTTTGTGATAAGCAAAAAGCGCATGCGTTTACAGTAATTAGATTCTTTAGTTATAATGCATAACAATGCACAATAAAGCGAAAACATTTTTTTTTTCAGTTTATTTGCTACACCACTAATAATTTTGAATATAGTGTTGATGGAATGATAAGATGGATGTAGATGTGTTGTTAAATAAATGTAGGCTTAAAATTGTAACAAACAATTTTTTATTTGGTTTAATTCAATACATCATAGATAAATAAACGTCAGATTAATATTGCACATGATTGAAAAATGCCTATGTCAAATGGACGTAATATAATGCCTTATGATGTAAATGTAAAATGAAAGATGAGGTGTAAAATGATCAACAAATATTGGCAACGCTACAATAAAATATAACTATATTTACATAATGTAGCTGGGTATTTCGTCCATTTAAAAATGAGGCGTAATGTTCCGCTTAACATAAAACGACTAAATAAAATCGTGTCAACTGACATGTCAAAACATTGACATAAATAAAGAATAACATACAGAAGAGACAGTAGTGCAGTGACACGGAAGCCAGTTGGGGGTTCGGAAAGGTACCAGGTTAACAAGAAGGCACAAGCAGCGGCAGCTGTCTAGCACTAGCACGTGCCAGTCAGCAGAGTGGAGTGTAGAACGGCGCAATACCCTGTGAATTATCGACGAAAATGTACCGCAGCGCATTCGGACTTAAGATGACTTACTGAAGACATCCAATGGTGTAGTACACAAATAGATACGTACATACTGTCGAGGCACTGTGAGTAAGGCAATCCTACAGTAGTTCAGTGGAGATAGGGTCATCCGTGCGAAGACGGACAGCCGGGTCGAACCGACATTTTAAACTTTAAAACTATGTGCAAGGTTTGTGCACACAACAGTAGATAAAATATATCTATATTATATAATGTATAATTATATAATTTAATTTGTGTAGGTCAATATACAGAATAGATATCGTACTCTGAAATCACAAACAAATTGAAAAGGCTACAACAATGAACACTCTAGGTTCCAATGGGGAAGCAGTACAAATACAGTACATTCAACATTGACGGGCGGACGGACGGACGGACCGACGGCCAGCGTCAATCCGGCGAAGCAGAGCCGCCGCGGCGTCTGTCAAGCCGTCCGCACCAACAGCCAGTGGACAGAGTACATCCGATCAGGTTGGGAAAAGCACCAATACATAACAAGAGTAGTGTCCTGCATAGTCTCAATATGTTTGTTAGTGGCTGCATCCTCGCTAAATTAACAAGTGTACATTATAAATAATATACTATTTATCTAAAAACATTTATAAAAAAGACACTAATAATTACAAGAAAATAATGGCACTATATATTATGTTTGTTTCTGAGAACAAATGTTGGCGCCAGCATATAACGCTGTCGCTGACTGGAACAACCACGACACACTCACCACACTAACCCATTCTATATAAATCTGATCAAATCTGATCCTCTCTCGCGCTGCGCTCTCTCTCTCTTTCTCTCTACAAAATCGTTTTTTTTATATATGTTTCACTGATAAATGACTACAAATTTCATAAAATATCCAGTTTTACTAGACTCGTAGTTTATCACATAGATGACAATTGGCAATAGAAACGCGTTCAGTTATCCACACGTTATCACTATGGCACTTAGCGTCTTGTGCGCCGCAGTTGGTCTAGGATGGCCAGTCTGTGAGTCTTGCTCGCTTATGCATCTGAATATTCTCGTAATCACCCCCGCTTGGCGGCCCCGTCGGTGACGGCAAATTCGTCGGCGTCACACTACCAGGAGTCGGCGTTATATGACCAGCAGAACTGGGCCTCGGATGGTGACTGTGCGTCAAGTTTAAGCTCTGTACGTGAGAATGATGAACACCCACACTTAAATGCGGATGATGTTCTCGGGGAGGCGAAATTGGTTCACTCTTTATTTTCACAGGTATTGGTGAAGATGATGACGGCGGTGGTGTGCTGCTTGACACTGCTAAATGCGGCAAACAGTTACTTGTGTGTGTTAACGTCGTCGAAATCTGATGGCCGCTCCAAGATATTGAACTCAAACCCATATCTGCTCCCATACTGAAATCCTGAGCTCCAAATGAACTCAAAGTACCAGGATAATTTGACAAACCGGGAGTCTGCAACGCCACCACGGGGGTATTCAAAGTCGATTGAGTCCGATTATGCTGGAAACAAACAATATAAATGCAAATCTGTTATTTAGACTAAAAATGAAGAATTCTTACTTCTCCATAAGAAACTTCTTCCGGGTTAATACTTGGTCCTAGTGCCGTAGGGATGACGACTCGGAGGTTTGACCTCGGACCGGGTGAATGTTGTTTTGGATGCTGCTTTGAGGAACTAAGACCTGGTCCTGGACTTGGTCCTGGGGACGGCGATCCACCCATTGGAGATGCTGAATTTGGATAACCATTGCTCATCTCGGGCATTCCTCCGCTCGGGTATACCGAATCTGTTTCAGAAGAAGACGGTCGGGGACTAATACTAGTATGAGCCATTTGCGGACTAGATTGAAGAAGACCAGAATCACCATAACTTATATTAACAGGCACCGATACGGGTTGTGTATAATTCGAAGAGCTCATGCTAACCTATAACCAAACAAAAAAACATCAATTTCATTCCAAACAATGCGAAATAAACCAATTTTATTAAATAATTAGACATACCCTCTGTCCATTGATTTGGTTTCTTTGAAGCATCATCTGAAATTCCTCGTCGATTTTGCTGTACTTGGCCTCGGTCCGCGGCGTCAACTGGTACTCCGTCTCCGGTTCGGGACTGTCAGGACTCATCACTCCGTTCTTATGCTCTTTCTTATTAAGTGCCTGCAAGTGTCAGTGGACCAGCTCATGGAATAACGCAGCCTCTGGGGCTATCATACACACACCACACGTTCTAATAATCTCTAGTTAAAGAGTCTCTACCACACGTAACTAGCATTACAAGTTAGGATCTCAAAACTGAAGCAACAACTCGCGTAAATAACAGGCAAATGCAGCGATTCGATAACTTAGTAAATAATAAGCACAACAAAACAATAATGTGTTAGGTTTTTCGAAAGTTATCAGTGAATAAAAGGTACGACTTGAAAAAAAAATCAACAATAAATAAACAGAGTTATCGTGTTTGCATCAGCCAAGTATCGGGCATAGTTGCTGCTGGGTTTGATGTACCTCGATAATATTTTTGTTGGTCAGAGACTCATGGGGCTCGTTGTATTCGGTGTATTTCAACAACACTTTATCCATGTCCGTACTCGCATATTGGTACAATTTGTTGCTGCTGCTGAAGATGATTAGCGCGATCTCACAGTCGCACAACACCGACAGCTCGTAAGCTTTCTTCATCACGCCGAACTTCCGCTTGTTGAAAGTGACCTAAACGTATAAATTGCAACAAAACAAAAACAAAATAAACAACACAGTACCTGTCGATTCCGTTCATCGGTGATTCTTGATATTTGTATTTTTTTGCGACCCATGGCAGCAATTTTGAATCACTAGATATAAAACCCGTGTCGACTATACAGAATGGCAATAGCCTAAAGCGCTGACGTATCAAAGAATGGAGTATCACCTCGTAGTTGGTCGTCAATGATCTGAAACAAAATTCATCCCTAAATTCTCAAAAAATCGAAAAAATGGATTCATACAAGAAAAAATCGTTTAAAATTCCCGGAAACATTTCAAACGTTTTCCGGTCGATTCAACGTTAATCCGGTTAGATTTTTGATAAAATTTCGAATAATTTTTGATAGCGCAACGGGCCACCCGCAAACATAGTGACCTGATTTGGATCAGGGTAGTAGCGGATCGATTGTCGAGGGCGAACAAGGCCGGCGCGTGGCCCTCCTACGCGGCAAGGGCGATCTACCTGTATAGGTAACGGGTAGTGGATTAAACCACCCACTTACATTAAATTATGTTTATACAATTAAAAAACCGCAAAAATCAATTAAATCGCTAAATAAATCAAGATCAAATGATTATCATATACAAATAATGCATGTTGAATTTTTATTAAACCCTAATCGCGAAATATAAACAAATTATTAAGTAATGTCAAAAATAGAATAAGTGTACTATCTTTAATTAGTCGATAAAACCATTGTTACTAAATATAGTAGCAAATCATCACAGAAATATATTAAGACACGTAACAATTTGTTTGTTTTCCTTGTTAAAGTAGCAAGACGTCGGGAAACTCGTGTCCTAATAAATTATCACGAGTATTCTCTTAAAAATTGAAAAAAACACAAAAAATATAAATAATGCATCTGAGTCTTACGGCACCAAAGAATGAATTATCATAATTAGTTATTATTGTGTCGTTCCGAGGTTAAGAGTTGAGAGTGTTATTAGCATAGATAAGTCGAACTCACCTGGTGAAAAGTATAACACGAACCGATCAAACATTACTAAGATAAAGGCCGGTAGTACGGCGAGGCACTGCGACACTGGTGAGAAGGTACAAGAGTTGTGAGCGCGAGTTGGCAGGAACGCAGAGATCTCTACAACACTTCGCAGGGAGAGAACGACGCGCACCACGCGAGAAAACTACCGAGACCGAGTCCCGGCACCGGGCCCGTGCCAAGCTGAGATGATACGCTGATACCCGCCACCGGAGACGGCCCAGCATTGGTCGATATGCTGGGGTGACGTCACGGGCACGCGACCAATCGCCACCGCCGTCGGTATCTACGCCGTTCAAGTCAGCTGGCGCGGGTAGCCAAGACGCGTGGGGTACAAGTCGACAGCATCTTATGCGTCGATGTGGTCTTCAACGCCTTCCGAATGCTAAATCCTTCCCCGACTTCAGATTCAATGTCGCACGTTAACATCGGGATACTAATTTTAGACCAAAACACCAAACCCTGCACCTAGAGGCACGGATCGAATGTCGCCAACCCGCGGACACAACTTCAAGAACACTTTCTACTCTACCAAAACCCTTCAGCTACCACAAAAGATGCAAATAAACATAAAAGTTGAACCATAGAAACAGAATCTTCCTCTTATTTGTTCCACTATTGCTGATAGTTGGCCAAATGGAATTTGCCAAAAGTGCAATACTTCTACGGCTGCTAATCAAAAATTTTCCGACTGTTCAATCGATCTAAAGAACTTTCCACAAATGGAGGTCTGCGGATTGTTCCTCGGTTCTACTTTCGATTTTCGATAATCTGCTCAATCGAAGCTTTCCTTTCATTAATCTGCTGTAACTGCAAGCTCACAAAAGCCACAATTAAACAAACAGAAGTTCGCCGAGTGTGTCGACCAAACCCGTTCATTGATTCTGGTATCGGCAATCTAAAGCCATTGATAGGTTCGTGTTACAATCTCTTCCGCAAACAAATAAATTACGGATAATATTTGGCAAATCTGTTAAACCTCGATAAATTTTTTCAAACGCAAACCACACGGTTAATTAAAATGAAACGTACTTTCCGGTGTATCCATATGTCCACAGCTTAAAGTGTTATACAAATACATTATTAGTTCCTGCTATCCAAATACTTGTAAACCTCAATGATATTGATAAAGGTTTTAGGAGTAAGTAGTTGCACCTGTTAAAAGTGAGTTTAGGGTCTCTCCTCGTTTGTTGTTTTACTAAATTCCGACGAAAACAATAAAATTATTACACAACAAAGAAGCAAAAGCGATTAGTTTCGTTTCTAGTGCGCCAAACACTATTAAAAATCCTTGGACATGTTCCAAAAATATGGTTGAGTTTGCTTGGCATCCTATTTTTTTCAATAAACTCTGTGTACAGCTAAAATGCCATATTGCCAACATTGCTTGGTTATTTTTTTCTTGATTAGCTTCTGTAACAGGAAATTATTGACTATAAAAGGTTTGAATGCCAGACGTGTGGTTAAACAGTATGTGCTGAGCACATGTGGTCCACGAAAGATTGATTTTTTTTCACAAAAATCTAGACGTTTCAGCAATGTTTAAACATACAGTTTGTACAATTGATGATTTCATCAAAATTTACAATTGAGATCGTTGGTCAGTGCGACACGTGGAAAAAAATCACTTAACGTTTGAACTTACGTGTGAGTTGGACTTTTTGTAAACAAATTCGAGTAAGTTTTTAATTATTTCTAAAGTTGGGCCAGCGCCCTTTAGTTGAGCTAATAGAATGTTCTCGCCGCCGGATTTCCGCTAAGACGGTGCGCTTCCAGCTGTTTTACTTGCCCCTGAATCAGAGTTCCCCCTACACTTAAATGATGCTCTCGTCACTCTTATCACATGCAATATGTAAAGTTATTCGTGAAAAAAAGAGGTCACAGCGACCAGCCGCATTTGTGAAAAACTAGACAAAGCAGGAGAGCTATTTGTTTATCCTGGTGCCCGAAATTTATTGCCTCGTAAACGAAATCAAAGGGTGGAGTAACAATATTTAGATTTCTCCCACGTGCGATCGGCTAAGATTCGCCTATGTCCCCATGTGTGCGATAATGATATCTCTTGGTACCTGGCAGCCATCACGCCGTAATGACTCTTCGAATTGGGAGAGATAGGGATGATGGGCGCCACGTCCCCTCCCGGTAGAAAATCGGCTCACCCCCGTTATCCCCCCGACTAAACACAAGCCGGTGCACGTGTTTTCCAGGCCTCTCCCGCTTTCCCGCCACCCGTTCAATCTTGACGGATCACGGCTCTCGCCAACGCGAACGGCCAGGATAAACAACCAACTCCAATTACAAATCGCACATTTTCCCGGTTTTACCCAAAGGACATGGTGAATTTTGCCATTTTTGTTTCTTCAAACAACAATTTATACGGTGATTTTTTGCCCAACAGGTCTAGTCCTCGTCATTTGCTGGTATTTTTAGAAAATAACAACGTTAACAATTCTCAAAGTCTCAATTCCCGGGAGGATGGAAACGGTAACGACGGCTTAACGCTTTCTTACCTTTAATAAAAAACAGATAATCGCTCGAAAAATATTAAAGAGGAAAATTCGGTTATTCAACGCATTGCATTTAATAATAACCTGCTTATTAGGATTAAAAAAACTCTTCCAAGCAACTTGAACGAAATAAAACTTGTTACTTTTGAAACCACAAAAATGAAAAGAAGCTTGTCAACTGTTTGAAAGTATTTGCAAAACTTTTTATCATTCTAGTCATGTTATTTGCAAAGGAAAATTTCCGCAATAAAATTAAATCAATGTTCACAGTGTTTTATTGATATTTTATTGGACAAAAAACCTATAGCAAACACAAGACAACATTGAACATCACGAAAATAATATAATAAGATGTCGTTAGGATGCCTCTACATGTTGTTAAATAAACCGAGATTTCCTTTTCTGCGTATGAGATGCAATCTTTTAACATTCGATATTTTTTAATATAAAGCCATATCAAAATCGAAGAAGTTTGCTATTTGTTGCTGAGATAGTAAAAGTATGATGATTCATATAGACTACGCGAAATATTTATTTATGATAACGTCTGTTTCTTTTGTATTTCTACAGCGAACAATATTTTTTCTGCAACTATTAAGTCGATCAACTGTAATCCATCCTATCAATTTATTAAATAGAAATTGAGAACCATCGATGTTTGGATTTTCATCGATTGTTATTTATTGTGCACTATTGTGGCTTATCTCAAATGAAACATTTCTGGTAATTTGTTGTGAATTTAAGTCTTTGCCTTCTGTGTATAAACGTAAAGGCGCACGAATTCGAGTGCGATGTTTTGAAATTTCAAGTTCTGCATGACGCCAACTAGCAAATCAAAGCAAAAAAACGACGTGTAAGGGGCCATGAGCTAAAGATAGCTTTGGGCACGTGTGCAGAGCGGGAAATGTGAGGCCCGGGGTGAGCGGACGTCTCGACGGCCGTCGCGGTTGACTCATGGTATGGCGGTCCATTCATACCATGGTAGGTTCCACGCCACCTCTGGTCGGCTCACCGCCGGTTACTCACCTCGCAGTAATCCGGCGGAAAAGCTAAAGCCATGTGCTCCCGGTAGACATATAGATAAGAGCAACGCAGTGCAGCGATAGCGTACGCAGCAGCACAGGCAGCAGGAGCGCATGGACCCCTTCTCAAGTACCGATGCCTTTTAAGGCGCGATGAAACTGCCAAGTGCGTCGGGTTACTGCAGCCCCTCTCACCGCACGGAGCCCCGCGGTGCCTCCTCGGACAACGTTGCCAATCTACCCCACGACCATACCAGCACGTGCTTTCGGAACTCCTGCTACGTTTTTACTCTTACACGAGTGTCACGCCAACACAGCATCCTGCAATTCGCAGGTTTTTTCAGAGCGTTTTGCTGATTTTTCCAAAGTGATAAAGCCAAACGTGCGGAAAAATACCACTTGGCGCTTACCCAAAAACGAAACAGGATTTAGTCATTCAAGGCTTACTCATCTTTTACTCTGACCGATTCTAACGAAAAGAAAGGATTTGCAAGGACAAAGCTAACGCACTTTACCAACATTATTAGCAGGAGGAATGTTTTTACTTTCGAACTTCAAACTCATACCTACTTTTTTGACAAACGCTTTTGACGAAATTTCGAAATGACGATTCTGTTGCAAAATATAAAATATCAACTTGTAAACAAATTAGATAATCTGTGATTAGTTGATTATACTTGAACATGAACAATTAGAGTACTGCAGTTACCCTGATTCCTGACATTGATAAAGGCAGATTCCGATTATCTTTAAAAACATTTTTACAAAAATCATTCTACAGTACGAAAAATGATGACACGGCAATTTAAATGCGAAAATTATTTACAAAACGGTCATAAAAAATAAGAAATATAAAAATAATAAATAAAATAAAAAAAAATAACAAATCACAACTTTGAAAAACATTTTACATTATCAGCCTTGAAAATGATCCTTTTCTAATTATGTATTAAAAAAAAATCATTTCACTTTTAACTAAAAAATCAATTTCAGATATGCTCCAAGTTGTAAAAAATATTAGATTATTGATATATGTAATAAAAACATGATAAATAGGCAAATTTAGGGCAAAACGAGGTTAATAACTGTTATATTTCTTTGCAATCCAAATCAAAGTACGAATTCCTTTATGATTTTTGTTTGCTTTTAAACGATGTGTCACTTTGGCAATAATAATAAGCAGACGCAAAAGTTGCCAACTCTTAATAACAATAATGCAGAAATATTCCGTAACAAATATGTTGCAGACATGACTGTTGAAAATAATAATTAAAAGTGTGCAAGAAAATTTATAAAGGGAATAATTTCTTCCAGTGAAGTTACATATTTTAAGCAATATTTTTTAAGCATAAAAAACTGTGATTTGCTAAAACATGTGCAAAATGGCTGTCCTCATTAATCCCGTTAGTATATGGGGAAATGACTGTTTTCAATTAATCAACGCTGCAAATGTTTGTTGTTTTTCCTCCATTCAGTCATAAAGTCGATTAATAAATGTTGAAAAATGATTTATCAAATCCATAAAAACGATTTTCCATGTTGAAACGTTGAAAATTCGAATGCCAAAGAAGCACTGAGCGGTCGGGTGAATGCCCCTGTTCTATTTCAAGAGATACAAAGACCAATTTATTGGTGACAACAGTACATCGACAATTATTTCAACGCCGAAAAGAGACGTACCGAGAAAATTCTACGCATTATTTCAAATAAAAAGTAGAACATGCATGAAATAGCGACCTTGGTGAAAACAAAAGTATTAAAAAAAAGCGTTTTCCTTTTGTTAAGAATGAAAGGAACAAGGAATCAGTAAAACTAATCGAAATTAACAAGTAAAAAGGGATGACGTCAAAAAACGTCGCGTGTGGACAACGAATATGTTACAATAAAATACTCCCGGACAAATGAAATTCCAGGCAATCCTGCCACTAGAAGTACATTAGTTAAGTACAATAGTGCAGATTTTCCAGAGCTGAACTGGTGGATCTTTTCGATAACGGTCTATAGATTTTCGCCATTATCCCCTTCATACATTAATATTTGAACTGACAGTTTAACATCAATGGGTTGATGTGGGTGAACTATTTTCAACAACTCCACGGGCAACTAAATTATTTAAATCATTTATAAGATAAAAGTAGCCATTCAATAATACAAAAGTCGCAAAACCACAAACATTGCAATTTCAAAACCGCCAACACTGATTTTGTTTTATTTTTTATTCCATAATGCCAATTTCAGGACATGCGAAAAGCGTAATAAATCTCGAAAACGCAATGCCACATCAACTTAGAGGTTTTTCACTCTTTCAAGAATTATATTTTTCTCATTTCTCATCAAAATTCCTCCAGCAATCAGAGGATGGATAAAAGCGACAAATGCTTTAGTCCGATTATAAAAATTCTAATTAGATAAAAATGAAACAAATGAGAATCATTATTTTCGAAACAGAACGATTTGGTGAGACAAAAACTCCCAGAATACTGTTGTGAGACACACATAACACCTAATTATATGTAATAACCTAATTGTCGCTTCAAAATATATTATGTAACCATAAAATCGTTGTAACCTTAAAAAAATTACATTAAAGCGTCACATTAAAACAAATTATCACACGGTATCAATTTGTAAAGAATAAGGGACACGAGCCGTCCTCGATTTGTTAATGCTAAAACCCGAGACATTGAATTTTACCAAAAATAAAATAACCTTTGGCAAAACTTCACCAGACACTGAGTATTATTTACACAGTCTCCTGCTGTTATTATTTCACTTTACTCATTGTAAAAACTACAACAAATTAAACATCCTCTCGACTATTTGATGTGAAAATAAAATAAACGAGATATACGCACTTTTATTAAAAGAAAACCGGCAGCAACCTAAAGCGCATTTTTCTCATATTTAATTAATTGTTTTTGTGTACGAGCAAAGGAAGAGTCTGGCCGATCAGACGATGAGGGTTGTTAAGTCTGAAACCCTCTTACAGCGTAAGCCAGCCGCATATGTGCATCCGCAATAATTTCCGTTAATTGACACATTTCACATCTCCATTTTATATTAATGTTGTACAAAACTAAACACCTCTTTTGTTAGTTTTCAGATGATTATTAAAGTTTACCTGTTTTTTATTTTTGTTATTGTGAAAGGGTAATAAAAATGAAACAAAGCTTTATTTAATCTTTTATTTGTCTCTTTATTAATGTTTTCTAAACTTTTTCTGAAAGAGAACACTTATAAGCGAAGTACCTAATTTAATTAACGATACATAGATTTATATGTGAATTCCCTATTACGTAGAACACAGATAATTTTAATTACGACTCGTATTTTCTTATTAGGTTATTAACATGACATCATAATTATTTTAATTAAAAATTGATAATGATTAAAAAAAACTGAAATTTGTACCAATGTTTCTGACACATTTTAACAGAACATTTTATTGCTTGTGAAATACTTAACGAAAGACTTAATTTCTCAATTACATACATGCTTTTAGATAGTGTAAGATAACATAAAAGGAATTTATGTTACTAGTATTACATGCATAGAATGATGTGGTGATAATACTCCCAATAATATTGAAGTATAGTCAACAACCAAAATTATATTTTTTTCATTCGTTACAAAGTTTGGATGTGGATGAATGAAACACTTTGTCCTTTATCAAAACATGCGAATTTGTGTATCCTAAAATGATATTTTTATTAAAAATTGTTTGGTTAACGTCCAGTATTTTTCCAGATAAATTTCTCGTCGGTAGATGACCGCGCATTAATATCATTATCGGGAATGGTAAAAAAATGACTGTAACGTATCATTATCAAAATATATACAACAATAATAATGTATGTATTTATTAAGTCATGAAAGACAAGTTTGTCGATAAGATTTTAATAATTAGAAATAATTCGGAGCCAGTTGGTGATTGACCAGATCGACTTTCATTAGCAGGGTATAAATCATGGAAATGATTGGTTATTTATACGTGGTCTCTTCTCTTGAAAAAAAAAAAAAAAATGTGATAAATCCGCATCTTGTACCGCAAGCAATAAACATTCGAGTTTCCTGTCGAATCTTGGGTTATCAAAGATCAATTTCGAATTTTGCATAAAGTTTTATTTACGATTATTGCGGGTAAATTGGAATGAAGTAATGCGCGGCGTAAGCTGCAAGTGATGCGTTTCGCCGTATTCGACAGCTGAAGCTGCAGAAAGTCCTATATTACCGTGGGTGTGGGATTGACGGGTAAGTAGAGATCTTGGTAGGTGCTTTAAATCCTTGTGTCTCCAGGGGATCGGCTGTAAGGGGAAGCGAGTGTCATATGTTTCTCGAATTCACACAGCACTTCACAGCACACAGATTTTGGGCCAACGCGGCGACGGCAGTTTTTTTCGGTAACCTCACGGCCCTTTGGGGAGGGCACGGCCCGTCGAAGCACTTGTCCGACGGGCCGCACCAAGGAACGGATGCCCACTAACCATAAGTCCGGGAGCTTCTCATCCAGAATAAAAGCAACGCTCAAAATACAAGTTTTATTTCAGTACTGCTATAGCACAGCTTTTTGAGTATTTTTGACCTGCCTAAGTTGCACACAGCATTGCCTGAACAATTTTTAATGTTAATTATAGACATAAACAAACAGAAATATCTATCTATACATAGATTCGCTATAGGTTGCTTATATTAAATCCAATGTTTCGGTTTAGAATGCGAGACACTTCGCTACTCGCGACGAGACCCGTAATCTGGAAGAGATTCAATAGAATTTAATATTTAGTATGAACTTCGTCCTTTAAATATGCATGTCCACTCCTCGACGTCTTGGTGCATTCACCAAATTCGCTATCAGAAATTATTTCTACTTGTTTATTACGAAAACAAGTTGAAAACAAAATCAAGTTCTACCGGCTCATTACATTATTCAAGTAGCACCGAGCCAACGAATGACAAAAGCGAAAGAAAACTTTCATTGCAACTCTGAACTCTCGTGACATTTCAGCAAACATATAGCTTCGAAAAGCAACTGAATCAACAAATAAAAATGGATACGCGAAACATTCAGAAAACGAAGTTTCATACAATCAAATCCATAACATTTAAAACAAAATCACTTAAAAAGTAAAAGTATTCTACCGAAAATAACATCAGTTTGGTGCCAAAGCCATTACTGGAGCACAAAAAGCAATGGTTAACGACGAATAAACCACAATTACCTTTTTTACTCGCAAATACGTTGTGTACACACATTTCTCTGTTCCCTCGCGCAAATAAACCAAAACTTGATTAAAGGCGGAAAGTTTCAGCAAATACCACGTTTTCCTGTTCAAAGCAAAACGACTTTTCTGATTCCAATTCGCTAATCAACTCAATATGTACCCGAAAATGCACAAAAATGTACTACTGACACCGTTTGTAAGTGATTCATCGAATCCGTTACTTAGAGGAACACATAATCTGAGAAAAACATCACACAGTTGATGCTTCAGGTCAATTAAATTGAATGACCATTGAAGTATTGCAAAGATTTACTTTAATGTATTGTGAATGTGTTTTTTTCCTCTCAAGTGACATCATCAAGACTTTTACAATGGTAGTCCCCATTTTCATTTAATGGTACCTCGTATATCAATGACTAACATTTTAAATCGATATTCTTGTTATTATTTCAAATGAAACAATAGACAATGATATTTTTTACGAAATGATGACTTTTAAATAAAATTTGAAAATTTATTGGAATGAGATTTTGTTTGTGTAACAGTAGCTATCTATCCTTGGCACTTTATCCAACGAGTACAAGCGAAGTGATAACCTCTCAAATTATCGTTTTCTACTGCAGATGACACATATCAAAGATAAGTTTCGACCGCGAATTTTTTAATGGTTTGGTGTTGATTTTTGTTTTCTCACGAATCGAGCGGATAAAAGTGCTCACACTAATGGCAATTTAGACGAGTCTATGCAGTGCCCGAGTACATTTAAGGATCAAAGGAGCTGCTGATCAAGCACTTACGAACTAGTTATAGTTATCAAAATGAACATTAATTTACGCACCCTTAAAACAAATTGATACATTTATTATGAAATGAAAGTTTTCCTTCATTTTGACTGGAAGGATTCGTGTTTCCGGTATGCAACCTTTTAAATTCGTTTTTCTTAATTCAGCTTCACTAGAACAAATAAGACTATTCAAGAAAAATTTTAATTTTCAGAAACAAATAATTACAATGCAACAAAGTATTAAAGTATACTTATGATAGAATAATAGAACTATAATTCACTTTAATAAATAAGTCTTTGCACTATGAAAACAAAGTGATGCGATTTATCAAAGCCAATAAACATTTAAGGTCAATGGTGAATTGATGTCAGTTTTTTGTTCTTCTCATTATAACCTAAAGTTATTTACAGTTTGGCCAAACCCTAATATAGCTTGAGAAATGTATTTTTAGATTTGTTTTAATTCTATCAATTAATTGGATTGATAAAAATGTATCGTAGCGTGCTTATTTGTCGAAATTCTCGAATTTTTGGATTTTTTCAAAAATTATGTACGGAACTTGTACTAATCTCTCTTTTGGCAACTGGCCCCTTGTTGTTAAAAGTTCGACCTCATACCACACAAATTAGAGAAGCATTAAAAAACACCTTGAACGCGCCTCTGTAGTCCGTCTCTACTACCCACGCATTATGCAACACTATCGACATTTATTCCCAAAGTTACAAATTTGATAATTAAATGTAAGTTTTGAATCCCCACTGAACAAGCTTTACAACACCGAATAACAAACAAAACGCCACTTATCTCGCGACTACTCAATCGTTGTCCAAACATCAATATTTTCAAGATAAACCTTCGTCTTTTTAAGTTCATAATCACACACAAAGCCCCTGATTTTATTCTAAACGTTACTCGCTATTAAACTAGAAGATTATTCACCAACTTCTTAAGATAATCAGAACACCCTAGTCAATAGCCAATTCAATAACTTGACTTGACACGATGTTCTTAAAACAATTTTCAGTAAATCACGTTAGAATCACGATTTTCAAAACAAATGCTTTTGACATAAGGTCGGTCCAAACCGCATTCGCGGAAAACATTGTATTAAACAAAAAAATACGTTCAATGAGATTGAGAATACCGTTCGTATGACAACATACTGGTCGATAGCAAAACCACGAATGACATTATAATTTCTTTTATTAATACAGTATGTGCCACAAAAAAATTACATGCAAAATTTATTTAAGAGTTGATTTTGACTGTGGCATCAACCCTACTTTTCATTATTTTATTTATAGCTCGTGACTCGAATAAATGAAAAATAGTCCTGTTTTTTAAATGCAATGAATAAAGTACATTATTTTGAAAATCCGATTTTGTTAGTATTTATTTGTTTATTTATTCTATTTATATTTAGAACTCTTATCTTTATTCTAAATATAGGGAAGATCCCATAAAAATAAAAAGATACGAAAATAGTCTGATCAGAGCAAAAGTGGAAACCGGTTGAATTGAAAGTTTTCAGCAGGTCCAGGTACAATAATAAATATTAGATGTCCGCCCCTGTGATTTATTAAATTTTAATCGAAACATAATTTTTAAACTAATAAAATATGCATGTAATAAAAAATGTTTATTTTTGGAGGCAACCCTTTCCATAGCGCCCTAGTCTTAGATCTTACAGCATGTTACGTTCAGCGTGATGACCTAGTTTTGTTAGAAATTACACAATTCAGCGGTTTGTTGTTTGGAAACTATGTACATGAAAATTTAAAGGAAATGCCTGGATAGATTAATTTTTTCAATAGAAACATCTAAATCAAAAGCAAAAGATTTGTCGATTATATTTTCACTGTTAGTGAGGCCACAAAAATCTGAATAATACATATTCTAAAACGTTAAATTTTGCGTTTTACTTAATATTCAAGTCGTTGTAGGCTAGTAACCGATAAAAATTTAGTTTGTGGTGTCTTTCCATCCCACTTGTTGGCATGGCTACAAGTAATTCTTGGCTTGTTGCCATTTTGGAAAGACAGGTACCATTAAATTTTGGTAACGAGAGCGTTTCAATCATAAACTGATTAGTATCTCATTACTGACTAATACGAATCAAATCTAGGCTTTTCAGAAAAAGCTAATTTAGTTTGAACATGTTTTCAGTTTTTTCATGACCGGAATTAAATAAATAAGTAGCCGCTAGGAAAAAATAACACGGATGTAGTGACAAATAGATTTTTAGAGTGTGTCTGATGAAGGTAATATTTTATTAACAGTCTGTTTGATTTAACGTTAAACTTTTTGGATACAATGACGTACAACAGATGTCGATAATAATTCAAATTGTGACAATGAAAACAAGGAAACTTCATTTCGTTTTTGCATAGTCCAGATAAAAATAATTTTTGAATTAGAATTTAGAAAATTAAACAATAAAACGAAAACATTCCACACTACTATTTAAAATATAATAATTTTATTCAAATTGTTGGCTGACGTAAACCGATATGAAAATTTAAATAACGAATAATGACGTTTGCTTCAGGTGGATATACGATAATTCCAGGAACATTGCTCTATCTTTAAAAATTTACAAGATTACTATTGTTCGTACGAAGATAAGATCAATAAAAGTAGTGACATTATAACGGAATGGAGAATAAAATATTGTTTTATGTAGTATTTAATATGATAGATAAAATTTGTACTTACGATTTTATATCATCATCAACTTGTATGATATGTGCGGTTTATCTGAAAAAAATCAAAAATTCAAATTACACTCCCTAAAAACATGCCACAAATAATAAAAACAAACATATATCAATCAATATTTTCCCTATAAATTTTATCAATATAATTCACGGCCGCTGTCTCTCATTATCTTTCATATTATTTCGTCGTAGAGATTTTTCATGACTGCTAATTTTTCTGGATCTATGGGTAAACATAAAAACCCAACAAAACCTTTCCACATTTTTAAACCATTTGAAACGATACTTTGACAAAAATATGTTAAAAAAAAGTCAGAAATAATCAAATAATGCGGGTCATCATGCGATATGTAATTGAGTGAGATAATAGACAGATATTATCTTAATACCCGGTATTTGACCTATCAAAATTAGGTGATCACAAATTGGGACAAAATTCTTAAAAAGTATTAATATAGGCTGTGTCAGAACTCGCGCTCCAGAGAAAAATTTCAAGTGAGAGATACCAGAACATGGAAAAAATGAAAAAAAAATTGTATCTGTCAAAAAAACTATTTAATGATACTGATGATCTTGTATATGTTTTTTTATAATTATTTAGTAAAGGTATAAAAATTTTGCCAATAAAAGCCACAAATAACATTAAACAGAGTTACAATTTAGGATCAGCTTCCTTGTTTCCTCTTCTACTAGCCTCTAGTAAAAAAACTTAGAAAATTATTTTTCCAACGAAACTAAATAATAGAGTCAAAGTGCAAAATTTAAACTCTCATAACTTCGAAAATTTTTTGGATAGAATTTTTTAACATTTTTTTCATGTTCCTGGTATCTTACCTTACAGAGCATTTTTCTCTGGGGTGCGAGTTCTGGCGCACCTGTATAGTACCAGTTTGATTACAGGTGTTCTGTGTTATATAAAAGCTTATTTGAATTTTCAACTAAGAATACAACACTCGAGTATTTGCTCCTTTAATTTCTTTATAATGTAGCTGAAGAAATATTGAATTTTAGTATGAATCTTATGATCCTCTTGACAAACGGCGTTTATCGTTTTGTTCATTCACCTGAAATGTTTTTAAATGTTGAACACCCACGTGACGTGAAGTAGGTATTAAAAGAGTAATGGTGCTTTGAAGTGTATAAACCTTATTTCCTTTAAAATTTCGATCTTATTTAGCTGAAAATTTTATTGAAAATTTTGCATTCCTCCCTTAAAAAGAGAAAAATTAAATAAAAAATAAGTAAGCCGGTGAATTGGATTGATTTTTTATAATTTATCTGAATTAATAAATGCATATACTGAAATGAAATTGGTTAAAAGGTTTCGGAGTGCCGTAACGTAATCAAATAATTTATCCAATTTAAGCAGATTTATTATAGAAAAGCGTTGATGATCCATCAGTCAAGTTGTTTGTAAAAATTGTGTGAATACTGTCGCGATGCAATCCACAAAATTCCTCTTTGCATAATAAGAATTTAGCACCAATGGTCTTAATAAAAAAGTAAATATTTACATAAAATTGTTTATGGCAATCAAGGTAATAGCAGGTTCAGTTTAAACATGCAACACATGTTTCCAACCAAGGGAGAAAATAATAGAAAATATTTAAAACGATTTTCTAAAAATAAACAAAGCTGAAGAAAAATTGTTGCTTGCAGTAGTTAATTGTCGCTATTTGTAGCAACCCACAAGAAAAACCCCCATTTTAATGTGATAACAACCAAAATAAAATGTACACTTCAGTCACGGAAGGTGTGGAGTACATACTTATTTTGTTTCGTTGCACTTGAAAAACTTGTTATGCAGAAGGTTAAAAACAATTGATTAATTCGACTATTTTGAACCTGACAGTTAATTATCACAAGACTTTTACATCAAAAACGGGACAATGCATTAAAGTTTCGATGAAATTAAGTGTAAAAATATACATGTGTAAATACAATTTTGACCGTGAGTTTTTCGTTTTATTTTTAGGTGTTTTGTATTATAAATTTTATTGATTTTTCCAAATTTAAAAAACTGTGTACTTGAAATTTCAACATGCATTTCGCACATTCTTTTTAAAACGTAACTTTATTTCCTTTATGCAAATACGTTACGATAAGCTCGCCATAATACAGTGAAAATTGTAATCAGTTTCTGATTATGAATTTACTTAGCAATTTCAACTCGGTAACTTTTCACTATTAGGTACACTCTCCTTAAGAGGTTTACCGTTTCCATAAAATCTTGACTACAAACAAGCAATTTGTCAAATTTTTCAAGAAAATATAAAGATATGATTTTAGCTGCAACAAATATGTATATATATATATATAGATAACTTTATACTCGTTTATTCACTAGTTTTCAGCTCTATTAGATGATTAGTTATGAAGCATCACTTTCAGTGCCCAATGACCTGTACTTCGACGTTACTATCTTGGCTCACTGTACGTCTTGTATAAACATAAACTAAATCTTCACCCAGTACGGTCCAGAAACTTAAATCGTGCCAAAAGCAATATGGATAAGCTAAAAATAACACCAGCTAATGAAGGAAAAATAAGAAGGGGAATTATATGGTATGATCATAAAACAGTTCCATCATTACACTAGGAGCAAATATTTTTTATACATTTCCATGTAAAAAAAACGGCGTTTATTTTGAACCCAGAGCGTTTACCTTTAATTTTTAATCAAAGCATAAATAATTTTCAGTGGCGCCAATTTCTTTGATACGAAGGGTGAAAATTTTTACAATATACATAATTAGAAACCAAGCTAAAGTAACCAATATTGCGTGGGTTGGGTGTTTAATAGTCCAGTACCTTCTCTTATTTCCTGGTCAGTAATCCATAACGGATCGAGCAACATACATTCAGTGAGCAGAAAATTTCTATAAAAACGTCAATCTGAACGCACCCCGCAATCGCTTTATTACAACCCAACTATTCGAAAGAAAGAAACCAATTAAGAAGTTATTGTGAATTTTTGGTGGCAGTTCCTGAAGGGAAATGAAATAAAATAAAACTTAAACACTTAAGTATGTTCATTAAATTTGTTTTCGGGAATAATCTTGTTTATTTATTAATAAAGTGGAAGTGAAAAGGAAGAAAGACATAGTAACGCCATGATCGTCATGCCAACGACAATCTCGGCCATGACCAGAGCCATCGTCGGTACGCAACTGCAATCAATAGGTAGCGGAGTGACGCACATAGAGGGCGGCGTCCTCCACCCCCTCGCGAAGGACACGTGGGGGCGCACGTGTTCTCCGCCCCCGGAAACCCATTCACACACTCGAAGATGTGAACCGATAACTTTCAATTATTGACCATTAGGCGAAGACGCTTTAAATTCCTTACAAATCGCGCCGTGATCGCATGTTAAATCAAGTTGAGAAAGAAAACAAAATTTGGCATTTTTTCAAGATCAAAACCATTACAGTGAAATATTGTGACCTACTAAAACCTAGACACAAAAAATTGCATACCTTTAAACCTCCATCTAACCTTCGAATATCCTAGATTTCTTAAATTAGTTGTTTTCGTACATTTGATACTTGCAAATCGATTTGCTCAATTACTGATCATTTGTACGAAGTTTGAAGTTACGATTACACAAATTCACAAACACGGTATAAAAAGAATAAAGGGGTGTACTGTCTCTCATAATTGATCCTGAAACAGCAAATTTTAAAAATGGAAGTTAAGGCCTATTTATGGAACTTGACCAATGACATTTGGTGCACTAAATGAGGATGATGATCATAAAAAAGCATGGGGAAAAAGTGGCTTTGCAGTGATTTACCTACATGCCGACGAAACGACCGAATCAAGCGGAACGTAATATTCAATCGCTTGAAATTTGGATAAACAATTCACACCCTGAGCACTAAAAAAAAATTATTCGTGCTCCAACATAACGAAAACTGACAATTGAACACATTCGTCTATTTTTTTTTATATTCCGTTTATAAAGACGTAAAAATGAAACCTGTCTCTGTAAAATATCCGAAAAACTTGAAATACGTGACACCACACGCACGATTCGAAGAGGTGAAAATGAAAATGTTCGTAGAAGCCTTTCTATCAGACACAAGAAAAAAAAAACATTTTAAATTCTTAAACATTGATTACGTTATTTTCCGATAATTATTGAAAACCCCCAACATCAAAGCCGTCTTCAGGAGAATGCTGCTAATAAAGCACGCTAAATACGTCATTGGTACGAGTATGTTGAATCCTAACCAATCCGAGCTTTGAAAAAAACGTTCTCAAGTTTTCACCGACTGACGTCATTTTTGTTCAACGTTGCCCGGTGCGTGGGGAAAACGGGATATTCAATCATGTAGTTTTAAAAATAATTTACGTATCACAATCAAATCTCGATTGGAAATTCATTATGTTTAAAAACGGCTTAAAAGCACTCGAAATTCTGGAAGCTTTCATTTTGCTTGCAACAGTTGAGACTACTACAACTATTTTTATATTACAAGATAAAAATAAGATACGTACAGTATTTTAGTATTTCATGGCTAAATATAATGCGATGATAATTCTATTATTTATACAGCCATTCACATGAATCTATAAAGTGTATCAGATATTTACCATGTTTTATTCTTTTGACGTTCGCAGCTATTTGACTCGAACAAAGTGCATAAGTTGTCTCAAAGTCTGAAGTAAACTTTACGTAGTTTGAAAATCCAAATTGCATTTGTATAAAGTCAGGGATGTTATTTATCCAAACACAACAAATAAATAATTTTTATCTAAATTAGTGATAGATTTTGCAAGTTCAACGTTCCCCATGAAATATTGATTGCCCTTGAAAATGACACAATTGACAACAATTTCTTTTTATTCTGAAGACTGTTTTAAGCGTAATTTTAAATATTGACAGATATAATCACGAACTTTACAACTTTGCAAGAAAGATGAATTTATGTAAACAGTACGAGAATAACTCGGTTGCACTTTCAGTTATTGAACTTGATAAAATTAAATTCTAGTCGGGTTTAATTCACAAAATCAAGAGAAAAAGACGAAGGTTAATAATCCAAGCATGAATGGATTTTTTCATAAAAAATTTGATTATCTCATTTCCACGGTTTCAAATTAGTTAAGAAGTTTCAATTTAAAATCTGCGAAGCACAAATTTAGTACAATGTCTTACGTATTATTGAATTTTCTAAAAATCAATTTAGAGATGAGAAAATTTATTTTGCCATTAATGCTACTTGACTGCTCACTTAACATTTGGGATTAAATTATTTTTTAATAATTCTTTTAAACTTGAATGTAATTTTCTATCGAAATCAAAATAAATAAAAAATTAAAATTCTTTTCAATAAATATAATGTATATTATGCAGATGTCTAACTAATGAACCAATCTCATTATGCACCGAGAATTCATCAATGAATTTCTAAATAATCATACAAGAATATAAATGCTATTTATTTATTATGTTGCCCACCATTGTCAACTGCACTCCAGTTCCTTTCAAATAAATTATTTTTACAGAAATTAATTTGATTGTTATATATCTAATACATAATTGTCATATGCTATAGACCTATAGATATAATTGCATTTCTTGGATTTTATTAAATTTCACAACCTAACAACTGGATTAGGTTTTAACGCTGAAAAATTCGATAACATTCTAAGGTTATCAGTTATCACTTGTGTTATCTATAAATTTTGAATGAATAAATGACAAATACAATCTTACATAAAATAGCCAAGTATTAAAAAAAAGCCCAGCAATTAAATAATTTTTTTAGCCTCGGTAGCTGTAATTGACATGTTTACACATTTTTCACAGCTACGATATCTGATTTTTATAAAGCATTTGTTCAGTTTAGTGCTGTAAAATAACAAGAAAATTTTAGGCTTTCAAAGAAGAAAAAAGATACTTTATGGTAAATAAAGCCCATTAATGCTGGGAGAAGTTACCGCACAAATTTATCTATTTAATATTCAAAAATATGCACATTTTTTTTTCGGCAAAATTCTATTCAACACCATCTCGTGGTGAAAATAATAAACGCATAAACCCGTCATATGTTGACAAATCGAAATTTAAATTAAACGAAGAACGGTCTTCAGTTAAAAAGCTTTGTACATTATTTGTGAGTTAGGTATTTTACTGCGTTCAGTTTTATTAAAGCTCTCAGCTTCGCTTGGAGCTTCAATATTAAAACTTCACGCTGTAAAATTATACCTACTAAATAAATGCCTATTACAGAACTCTTTACTTCTTTCACTTTGAATGGTTGTTTCAACAACTGACTTTTCTTTATCTTTCATGTTATAACATTGTTTACTTTTCTGATTAAAATGTATTCAATACTGACGTCAGAATGATTATGTAGACATTAAGTAAGCCGAAGACTACTGGTTTTAAAATATTATGATGTGATAAGGTTAAAAAAGAATGTTAAAACTAGTTTTTTCGGCACAATTGTATGATTTTTGAACATGTTTTGTTTTAATATTAATTTTAAGAAACTAATTATGACCGTTGATGGAAATTTCCGAACGAGTTCTATGATTAAAGGGGAAACACACAAAACATAAAACGCGCTATAAAAAAGCGTAGAGAAGTTGAAGTTCTTACGAACACCCGTTAATTAATAACTTTATGGTAATAAAGTCTCAAAATCGATTATTAAAATGTTACCGCAACATAATCGTTCGGAAAGTATTTTTCTCAAAACAATACGAAAATAAATAATTACAATAAAAAATAGAACGTGAATTTCCAAAAATAGTGATCGTCTTCCACACTGACTATAAATTCTGTGATGAATAAATAAAAATGCGGCTCAATTAATTAACTATTAAAATTTTAATATTTTACCACCGTCACGCAATTAATTATTTCATAGGGTTGTACTAACATAGCTAGTTACGTGGCCTATAAACTCACTCCACTGAACAAGTCTCTCAGAAATCAATTCTTGTAATACACTGTCTAGCGATCAGACTACTTTAAATATTAAGGATACAGAAATAAAAAAGGTGTTTGATTTAATATTAACACATTTAAGGGGTTAACATTTTTCTAAATAAATATCGCGTGCAAACTATGTACTACAATTTCTCAACTTGAACTTGTCTTGAAAAGTAAATTGTAAGTTAGTAAGCTACTCTTTACAATTGAACATTTGACTGATCATTTATTTACTGAACTAACAAATGTCAATTTTGACATTTACCACACAAACAATAATAAATAAGCAATAAGCATTGCCAAAATGTTTTAATTATCTTTCTCCATGTGCATAATAAAAAACATATAAAAACTGTTTACAGTAAGAATTGAGCTTAATGACATTGAATTTAGACAGGGTGTTCAAAAATGAATTGTAAAAATTCGTGTTTTCAATTATTAAGTATAAAATGCCCTTCACCCACACATTAGATTATATCCTTTTGATTGACCTTTTGCATGCAACACTATTGTTTATACCACAATTTATCAATTTTTTTGATTGCTCCAAAAGCAAGGTAAGTGGGACAAAATGTATTCCATAATTTATTTATTAATGGTAAAATGAAACATGCTACCCCACACCTAGATATTCAATCCTTAATGCAATGTTTAAGACATTAATATTTAACAAAAAGGCACGTAGAGAGCAGGTGAAAAGTGACTTACAAAATGCAACACAACCCAGTTAAATTTATATACGTCATAAAAAGAAACATTTCGATTTTAAAGGTGTGTTTGATTGTAAATGTAAATAATTAGGTCTCAAAATAGAGAAGTTTCAAAAACATGGCCGACGTTATGGATCGGATTGCACTCTACACTCATATCTGATTTCATAAAACAATGTAACATTGCAACTTCAAACAAAAATTTTGTTTTATTCATTCAAACCTCTAACGTGAAAAACCTGTAATCCAAAGCAAATGAATGACTGTAAACAGCAAAACGAGTAAATAATTACTGAATGAATGAGTACGTTTTGTGCAATTTCACAAATTTAACTGATAATTGTTTATTTATAAAATAGAACAGTAAACATAACCATCTATTCATAAATTTGAAAAAAAGTAGTAATAAATAATTAAATGTAGAAACATCATAAAAATTTATCTTATCGTTATCACTCCATTAAATTCTGTACTATCGAATTTACAGATTTTCAAAATCAACTAATTTGAAAGGTAATACGCTACTCCACCATGTTTTTTGCTTGTTAGACGTTGCAAACATCAAAAACTGAAATGAAACTAAGGTTTATCTCTGTTCCTTTAACAAAAAGATAAATCCCTCATCGTGTTTATTTTATTTACCTATGTATTCAACCTGTGCTACGGGGTTTTAAAATTTGCTAACCACAACATCATTACCATTTTTTTCCCGGTAGTGTCGTCCGCAAAAATAATCATAGCAGCCGAATAAAATAATTTTCATAAAAAAGAAGGTATTTGAAGTACAGATATCTACAGATCCATTAGAAAGTGACATTGTTATTGCGCCTCAAATCGAATTTCTACCGAAATTCTTAATCTGTGCTTTAATTAGAGATATATCTTATCAGTGACTAAGGGATTTTTGCCTCGTTTCCTACATTAGTGAAATTGCTACACGGGAGTGCACGGCCCCTGTGAAGAAATGCACACATGCCTACCGTAAATGTCCCCTACTGTCCGTGCCACAGCTGTGTACAACACACGTGGCATGCCACGAGCCATTCCCCTCTCTTTAATAGATCGGATTACTCGTAAATTACTTCGAAGTCTTAAAAACAATAAATTCAAATTGTGATTATTCTGATCCTCATATATTTCCGGATTTTCAAATTTAGAACAGACGAGGACATCTAGCGGTAAAGCTATGCGATGACAAATTTGGACAAACTCCAAATGCACAGCACAAAAAAAGACTACATACATGAACAAAAATTTGGCTAAATTTAGATGAATTTGCAGAATACAGTGAAATGCTTTTACTGAAAAACTGTTTACAATAAAAAAGTATGCACTTTTTTACTTAACTTGCCTAACAAAAGCATGAATTTTGCACAATTTATTCTACTCTACGGATGGAATTATTAATAACCATACTATTAAATTATTTCAATTTGAATACTAAGTAGTATTTTAATTAGTTACACACAATGATAGAGTGCCAAATTTGACTTAAACACGTGCCAGCCAATGATTTACCAATCAAATTAGTCTTGATGTAAATAACTAACTCCTCACATCATTTTTTTGTTATATTTTAGCTTTTAATAAGCCTATAATGTAATTTAACTTGCACATACATGAACAATAAGATTCAACTTGACCCTGGCCTTAACAATGAAAATCTGTTTACTTTTATCAGTTACGTAATTAGAAAAATGTACGAATAAAATAATTAATTGCTTACATAATTAGTTTAAAAATTGAACTGTAAAAAATCTGTTCATCTGGTTCGACGATAAGTAATCTGTGTAAATAATTTTGTTATTGTATAATTAAATAAATATGCATAGTTATGATAAGAGTTAACAATGATCTAAAGTTTAAAGACTTAATTTTCATAATTAGTTCGTACATAGGCACTCGAAAAAATATACAAATCGAAAATAATAAATTAATAACCGACTTTATAATAACCCTGAACACGTAATGTGACCTGAAAAGGTGTACCGTTTATCATAAAATTCCAGTTTTAAAGTTTGCGCTCAATTTTGTATAAATAATTATTTATTTTTCATAATTAAATTAAAGCCACTGTTTTTCTTTTAGAATGTAACAACCCAAATTAAATTATCCATTTGGTATCTGCATCCGGTTAAATTCTTAATTTTGTTCAACTAAATCAAATAACCAATTGGAAATATGCAATTAATTAAATGTCGGTTTGACAAAAATGAATGAAACTAAATTATGTTTAAATAAAAAAAACAGTATTTGTAAAATGAAAAATGTCAACAAAATGTGGAAAAAAACCCTACTAATTAACTAAAATGACATAACTAATTTGCATTCGTTAATTGCAACATCTAAGGAACACTAAAATTTATTTTCAAAAGACGATGAAATTTCTTCTCATAACCTTCTGGAAATAATCCCGACAAAATTTTGCGTAATTGTTGTTACACTTGTACAATGTATCAGAAATCTATTTTGCAATAAATAATTTGTTTACAAAATAATTCTATTCATGTCGAATTTTTGACAACTTCTATCTATCGAAAAAAGAATTAAGATAATAAGCTGCTATAAATGAGACAAAGCAAGATTATATTCAATAATGACACTTTTAAAATGTGATGCCTCAATTTGAGATTACCAAGTGGTTAATCAATTGTCGTGGATTAAACAGAAAAAAATTATTATCTAACCGAATTTCAAAGTTTATTCTTTTGGCCATTGTGGTCTTTTTAAAAAATCACATATGATAATGCACGTGATGTTTTCTAAATGTGTGTGACAAATGTGACAACACAATTACGGTCACTTGTCAAGAATTGCTAGCATATGGAACGTTAATTTAGTTTGTCACCCATAACATATTATTTTTTTAATAAAAGAAAACTACAAAGACACTTACCTTCAATAAAAAAACAATTTTCCATCATTCACTTCCGAAATGTCTGAAAAAGAAATAAATTTTACTTCATTATGCAGTAAATTAAATATTAAAAAATAACAAAACAACACAATTCCAGTTAAGCAAAAATACATTTCTGACTTTTCCTTAAAATTAAAATTGAGACCTATGATTTTCGATGCTAATGATTTGATTACAATGTTCAAGCATCGGTATTTTCAATAAAAAACATTTCCGTAAGAATATAACTTATGTTCTTCAAATATGTGCAAGATAAAATTGCGTTTTGTAACGGCAAACCTTCAGAATGCAATTTAATGCACCTATTGTTGTTTGAAGATATTTTTTATTTAGATAATGACTCTTTTACATGTTTCTATTGTTTTCCCTTACAAAGATAATTATACTTGAAATATTTTATCTCTCATTAAAACTGTTTTGCATAAAAACCGAATTTTGTGTTCAATATATTAATATAACAGTCTTGAACAAAGTTGATAATAGAGAAATTTCTTCTCTCAAGAATTGATTTACAGCTCAATCATGAAGAAAAAATAATTTTTGCACTTGGATGTGTCAGCGTATAGTATAAAGTTGTAATTTACCATTAATTTAAACTTAAATTGGCTTATCTCGTCAAGCAATGATCGTTATTGATAATTTAGAGCTTAGTTGGCTGCTTCTGAGCAAAATTTGAAATTTGCTTTTTCACCTTAGGTATTGTATTAATTAATTTCGATAAATAAATTGAAGACATAACACTTGAGTACGATCAATATTTTGATGAACAGACTCAAAGTGTTAATTAAACGGACAATTGCATGGTAGTTGAATAATGGATGACCGGCACTGTTCATTGTCAAGAAAGTGACAGTAACAAAACCAAGGTCGTAGAAAAAAAAGGACCTGGTCATGTGTTAGTAATAATTATGATCATCAATAATCATTGCTCATTGTATTTATTGAGCGATATACAGTGTATGATTCTTGCAAACTAATGAATCAATCGTCTTGGTGTGAAAAGAGAAAGAAAAGTTCATAGACCAATTCTTTACTTTAGACAAAACAAAAATTAAAACCAATGATATACTGTATTATTATCAAATCAACGTATATCTTATCATAAACTTTGAATGGAATGATGTAATTACGTTGCAGCTTCGAGAGTCTTGTCTCCTATGAAACAACTCGTTTTCAACCCTTGACAACGCAAGCAGTTCATTATTCACCTACCCGAAATTACTCCAATTAATTATTTTTATCAATATAATTCGAAAAGGATGTAACAGTTATCATTTTAGTTAGATAATATCCGAGGTCATGTACGTAATATTTGTTTAGTTGGACTACAGATTTTAGACAGCGAATTTGTCAACGCGTTACCAACTGGTTGTTACTTAAATCAACGTAAACAATTTCTACTAAACAAATTCAGATAAAATTAATTGAAGTTACAATAACAGAAAGAAATTGATTATTAGATTTATTTTTAGCTTACGTAACACCACTATTGGCGCTCAATTTGTCGCTCTGATGTAACAAAACTAAACCCCATGCAAAAAGCAACACTTCTGTTACATAAGTGTATGTATTTGTAAATATAAAAAAAATCTATCAGCGAATACAGCAAAAATAGAGAAAAAAACAGAACTTTTCAAATAATTTTTATCGGCTTTCACCGAAGTAGATATGAGATTAATTAGTAATAGGTTATGTTATGTATTATGTTCTAAATCGATTACTGTTTTTATGCTCACTAATAAAGCTTGATTTTGCTAAATATAATTGTGTCAAATTTCTTGTATTTACTATTAAAATAATTAAGCTTATTATACCACACACACAATCCAATCTTTAATTTTATAATTTTACGACGATTGCCTCATTTCAATTAATATTTTCCTGTTGCTAAAATAAATAAGGGTGGCAACGCTTAACGGTATGGTTGTTTAAATGGAATAAAATATCATCAGCCTAAACCTCTAAATAAAAATGTGATCAGGAATGCTTCGATATTTCATAAATAGTAATTTCAATACCTGTGAGTCATGTGTCAAATTTACGAATTTTCGAGCACGTTTCTTTGCTTAAAACATGTATTTTTATGGAACAAACTAAAAGTCAGCATTGGCAACATTTTGGGAAACATAATGATAATTATTCTACCTAGCCTCGGTAGGATATCTTACAAAGTTATAAATGTCATTTCTCATTTCATTAAATGTAAAAATATATGTAAGATAAATATTTATGAAATTTCCACAACACAACAATCTTGACCAATTTTATTTAGACCTATCATTCCTATAAAAGATTCGTTTTCTCAGTTGGTAACGTAAATTATTTAAATATTTTTGAACGACTTAAGCAATTGAAGTTGATGACAAAAATGATTCACTCATTTGCACTATGGGGATGGCGCGCCACTGCCTGTGCTAATAGTAAAAGTATACAGGTCTTCCAAAGTTTGAAAAAAAGATGTATGGAAAAATTAGTTTTGGTGTTATTTCAAGGTTTAATGATTAACACAAAAGAGGGGATCCGGCGTAGGCGGGGTTATTAAATGAGAAGAAATGTTGAGTATGTTTACAAACAATAAATCAGCATGTGATTGTGAAATATGTCGCGATTGCGCGCCGAAATAACCACGTGGTCATGTATGCGATCAGCAGATTATGCAAGATATTTGATATTGTCGATAGGTGAAGAACAGCAGAAAAGGTGTAAATGGAGACAATTTGGGCGCCGCCAATCCTGCAACCAGTTCAGCGTGAATAGGGTGCAAAACTGGGTGCTCCATCTGGCGTCTGCACATAACATCTCAAGATGTCATAAAATTATTGTATACTAATTATTGTTTATCGGTCCGAGAGCTGGAAATGTTCTTTTTGTTTCTTTATATGACGCTCAGAACTACCGCAACCTGTTTTGTGACCGCTGGAGATCGAATTTTTCGCGAAAATCGAACAACGATAGCATCGAATATCTCGTTACAACGGTGGCTGTGATCAGTTTTGGCGGGCAATTCGAAATAAACGTAAATAAGCGATGTGATAAGTGGCGCGCAGCAGGTCACAGGTCGCAGGACGGATTATGGGATGTTGTGATGCAGATTAGTGAAGCTTGAGATTTACCATTTCGGCGTTGCTGTATTATTTGAACAGTTGACCTCTACTGGCCTTTTGCAGTCTTTGCGTAGAGACCTTCAATGTCAACACAAATACGCCGGTGAAGGCCACTTAGCACGTTACTGAAATATTGTAGGAGGATTTATATGCACCCGAACTAACCGCAGCTAAAACGCACACACAAAACATGATCTAATATACGAAACTTACG
This sequence comes from Tribolium madens, assembly GCF_015345945.1. Lineage (NCBI taxonomy): Eukaryota > Metazoa > Arthropoda > Insecta > Coleoptera > Tenebrionidae > Tribolium > Tribolium madens. Next base: position 4,257,463 of record NW_025400995.1, on the reverse strand, counting down.
CCAAATCAAGCGTTGCACACATCAATTTGATCACAGAACATGAGACAGTTCGCAGAGCCACTTGCGCGGATACATGACACTACTAGCCAAGTTACAAGTGCACTGCCCCCCCCGCTTGCTTGATAGCGCCCCTCCGGCACCAACTCTGACGTCAGCCACTATCGATCGAGAGAACAGCAATGGCGTGGAATTGGCGACAGCCACACAACACACCATCTACATCTACACAGAGTCTAAGCAGATGACAAGCCGAAGCTACAACAGGAGAGATTCAGGATACTTGTAAAATACCACCATGTCCAACATACAACGGCCGCGGCACTTCCCGATGATGTCATTATGACATCACATTTAACTCGCCGCAAGCAAATTGAAGACCTTGATTCTTGTTGGAGACCTTTTCGATGTCGCCAATTTTCATACTCCGACACGAGACCGACCTGCGGCCGCAAACTTTGCCAAAAGTTACCACCAAACAAACCAGTTCGATATTGAACAGTCAACGAACCGATCGAACGTCTACGTAAATATTTTAATAAATCTTATGATAGAAAAACAACATGACAACCATCAACAAGTGTTCAAATTTCATACCACCATCATGTGGCATACTCATATAGGCAACCCTTCATACCACGATGCATAAACCGGATACACTCTATTTACATAATATATTAAATTATTCTGTACAAATACACAATTTCATTAGAAGTAACATCAGATATCAGTCCTAGATCTTTATCACCAAAATGTATCGAAAATTTTCACGCCACCTTCCCAACCAATCGAACAAAAATCAATAAAATTGCCCAAAATTAACAATTACATAACCAATCTGTGCAAATTTCCCCAAATCAATCACAATAACAGTAATATATCAATTTATATTAAAAAATGGAAATATATATTTTCAACTGAACAGTTACCAAATAAAAAATCGTCAAAATCGACTTTGTCACTTACATCCTAACTTAAATCTTCATTAACTTATGGCACAAAGAAACCAGGTATATGTAATATATTTCATACATTGTTAAAAAATAATTACTGCTTATATCTCGGCACTTTTCTATTGCCATTCTGCCACTTTTCATTTTTTCTGTATGAAATATTGAAGCCTCCTGGCTTTAAATTTGTACACATATGGGCGCCCAAATTGGGGCCAGTACCCCCTCCCCTGGGACGATAGTGGTTGCTATTTGATATAAAAAAATTTTTTTTGATTTCATACAAACACGTTTAAATTTTCCTGAACGAAATAAACTACTATTTACATTTTTATCACAAAGTGAGTGATATGAAAAACAGACGAATAAAACTGTTATTATTAATTTCGACTTTTTTTTTACATATTATTCGTTTATTAAAAAATCAAATTGTGACTTATTTCACCTCAAAAAACGCTGTTGCCATATTGAATTGTGACAATAAAATGCCCCACGCGGTATCCTGCCTTCAATGAAATATTTAAAGTAGCAAATGATTCTCAAATTAAGTTTGCAACACTAAATGCTCTATTAGGTACTCTACTGCTCTATTTTGATTAGAAATGTATTATTCTATGATCAGAAGTTTAATTAACGCATGGAACTAAGTACAACAAGGCACCAATGCGTACAATTCGTTTATATTAAATTTTTGTTTGGTTATAAATAAACAGGGTTGATAAAAAATAAAGGCAAAGTAACAAGTGGTAATAAAGATTTGTAAAAAACAATAAAATATAAGTTAAACATTATCTACGTTTTGAGATACGTAATCTGTGTCTTATATGTACTATTAAAACGTGTTTTAAATATGCTACTTTAATTCCGTGGTTAATTTATAGTTAAGTTTTGTTACAACGCTCGAAAGAATGCTTATAAAAAGTTATGATATATATATTATAAAAAATATATTTTACGTATTCAAGTGTCACAAAACTCTTTGGTCGTTTTAAATTGAAATGGATGGTTCATCTTCTTGAATGTTATTCAAGCCGTTTTTGTCACTATGCCAAAAGTATGGTGGTCCTTGAGATACCCAATACTTGTTGTCCAATAATTTACCGTCTTCGAAGTAATACCCCCATTATTTCATTATCATGTTCAGGGCTAAAACACAATTATTGATTACAATAGAACAAGTCAGAAAGTTGCCAAACAACTAAAAGAATCAAGAGACACCACGATATCGTCTGGAGTTACTAGACCCTGATGGTAAAGTATATATCTTGAAAAAAATAGCAGGAAGCAATTTAGAATATGAAGCAAAGTTTAATAAAGCTTCAAAAAATTAAAAATAGTGGTAACTAATAAGCCGTAGTCACAGCCTAATTTTATTTGTAGAAAACAATCTCAGTATATTACTTAGTTTTACCAATGAGGGATAATCTGAAGATGTTTATAAAACTATAAAAGTAAATACAGCTACTGAATTTTTGTCCCTACCCTTACTTTTTATTTTAACTCTGGGTACATAAATAAACATACTTACTTTTGACCCCTCTGCGCAGGATGAACTTTTATTAATGTTGAACTAATCTGATGAGCCATTTCGTTAAAATCCCTTTTAAAAATAAAGAAAAAACTTGCCAATATGATCAAGGGTTCCATGTCTTGAAGTTTTGATATTCATTGTAATAGTCAGCTTCGAACCTACTAATTATTATTATGTATCATTATTACTCGCCCCATGGGCTCTTAGGGTAAACCTTGCGTTTGTACCAAAAATAACTATCAGACACAAAAATGCTGATGTAGGTACACAGGTCAGGTCAGGTCAGGTACTTGTATAGGTTCCTGTTTCGATTTTTTCATAAAAACTGAATAAATCTAATCAATGGCACCACTAATTTTAGCTGTTGCCTTCTTAGGCAACCAAAAGAATGCAAATATATTACCTCACCCATCAGGATGTAGTTAGGAGAGCCAGCGATTATAAGAAAAAGATTTTTTTTTTAATTGCACACAACCATAGTAAAATCTCCAGCTCTTGATAGTGACTTCACGGCTAGGCAAGATTTTCAGTTATGAAACATAATGGTTACTGTTATACCATGCCTCATGCCTGATCAAGTGGCCTATATTTTTGAGATTAAGTTGCAACATTGCAAAACATAAGACTGAAAACGGAAATTTTGACAAGTACTTAACAACTTAATGTTGAAGTCGCAGACACCTGACATTATTTTGATGAGAACTTTAACTGGAAAACATACTATTTGTTTCCTTACAAGTAGTCTTGCGGTGTTGTTAATAAATATGTATAATATTGTATTTTAAATACACATATGGGTTCTAATAATAAAAGCATATCACATTTATTACTCTCGATTAGATGGAAAAGAACGTCATATATTAAATTTTTACTAAACTTTCTTATCAAATACACCACTATAACGTTATAAATTTTCTAAGGAACAACAGTAAAAAAATACCAACAAATAAAGAAGAATAAAATTAGTCAAGGAAAAACAGTTGATAAAACTTTTTAAAGTATCTGACATAACCAGAGTTGCTAAAAATTCTTATGGCAACGATCAAAATAAAGTACAAAAATAAAAGACACAGGAAGAAATGTTGTGTTATGTAAGACTTTAGAGAAAATACTCTCTTTTGTCTATAAATCATAAGATATTTAACTCTAACCATGTCACTATCAGTTACAACAAAATACTTCTCGGGTATTTCACCTAAACTGTCTTCGTTAAGAGATCGTCTTTTATTTTTGGTATCTAAAACAAAACATTTAATCGTAGCTAATGTGACCAAAAATATTTACCTCTACATTTGACTTTATCAACATCATTAATTACTTCACAAACTGCAATCACACTGTGTTTACTTCCTAAACAACTGTTAACCCAAGTTTGGGCAAAAGGAGCATAATGTGCACTAACTGATAATTCATTAGACAAATAAATTCCATTTCCAAATAAAACCTCCTAAAATTATAAAATTAAATATTGAATGCTGTAATAACTATGTATAAGAAACCTTTTCAATACTGAAATGTTGTTGCAAACCAACTTTGAGAATTGAATAAAAGTTATCAACAGCACTGCCATGATATGCAAACATTGTGTCTCTTCCATCCTGTCTTTTATGCCAGATAGACTCATATTTGTCATGATAACAAACTTCAAACACAAATTGAGGCTTAAATACGTTACTAATTTTTCCAGGAAATGGGACGTTAGCCTAGAATATTTACACAAATAAATAAATAAATGATTACATGATCACTTACAAAACTAGTCCTCTTCAGTGTTGGATGACCTTTTTCTAAAAACAGCCACATAAGTAATTTTTTTACATCTTGTGAGCATTTTTTCGGTTCAGTTAAAATTGTAGTCAGAGGTGGAATGCTATCACAGGTGCTTCTCTACAAAAGCCTAATTAGTATTCTGAATAAGTACCCAAATATAATATTTACCAATCTAGTAAAATTTTTTCCCTCTTCACTTACATATGAAGGCGGAAATGGCCTCAAACAACGATCCGATCTGTACGAATTCAACGCGGCAATAAAAAAACACAGAATTAAGTCACAGCCCCAAACATTTTCCTTGATTTCTTGCAATAATTGGTCTAGTTGTAATTGCCCAGTTTGTTCATTTTTATCAACCGAATATGGAGCAACGAACGTTATGTCAGAAAAATTCTCATCAGAATCAGTAATTGGCAACAATTTATCTTTACCAAACTCCATTTGTGGTCACAAAATGTTATAATTGAAGTGCACCCACATCTATCATAAAGATAATTCACAATTCCTAAAGCAAGGTCATATCTTAATTAAATCATTGTGGCGATTTCTGCAATTATGCAATTTTTTGACTATATGCACAATGGTCTAATGTGTTGTCACAGCCCAATTTCCTTTATTTACTTTTATGATGACACAAACATTGAATTTTTTGACAAGTGGACAAATTATTGCAGCCGAAAGTTCCTCTGCCCAAATTGACTAAAAAGTCAAACCACGCGGTTTAAAAAACTGCGATATTGATTGGTCAATATCAATCCACTAATTATCATATTCAATAAATTCACCGTGAAAAATTTAAATCTGGGAAAAATTTGGGAAAGTTCGATAGCAATTTCTCGATTTCCATGAGATGTCGTCCTCGTAGCTGCCTACCTTACCGGTGAATTTGACATTTTGACATTCAAGGATAAGGAGGTGAAAAATTGTCATAGTGTACCAAATCCGAGTAAACTTGCGGCACGAATCTTCTCGTAAAGTACGAAATGAGTTTTTTGCGTAACCCCCGAAGTCTCCTGGAGGCAACTAAAGCCCCCAAGTAAGTGAAAATCCAAACTTCACCACTTAGTGCCTTTGAATCATTATCTTACATAATATTGTCATATTTTTATTTCAGACAGTTTAGATTAATGTCACAACTTGGCGATTTAGGAAGCGGGGCTGGGAAAGGAGGTGGTGGCGGCGGCACAATTCGTGAGGCCGGTGGTGCTTTTGGCAAGTCTGAAGCCGCTAAGGAAGAAGAATATTTTTATAAAAAGGTTAGATGCGCCATCCTAATAATAGATTTGTTTACAATCGATTTTTTTTAAGCAAAGAGAACAGTTATTGAAATTGAAAGATGATTTAAAGAATGAAATTCATTTCCACGAGGAGCAAATCAAGAGACATCAAGATGCCATCAATCGCCACAAGCAGAGGGTCACCCAACTTGACAAGGAGTAATTTGTGATTTGACTTTTACAGCTTAAATGTAGATTGCTTAGATTGTTGTTAATGGTTTGGAAAATACATTCATATTGCTGTATGTTAATATAGGTATTATTTTCAAATAAATATTCGCCTACATTTTGCGTTTCTCTTGCGTGTGGCATCCCTGATTTATTATCTTTTTTGGTAAAAACGCGTGATTGCGTAATGTTTATTTATTTCTGGCATTGCAACTAGTGTTGCTATTGTTGGTGTAGTAAATTTGAATTTGGCGCGCCGATGCGCGTGAGTTGGAAAATGAACCAGCACAGTCGGTAACTGAACATCCCATAGTTGTATTTCTCATTGATCAGCTAGTGCACTGTATGCGTTTGTTGCTTGCTGTGGGGTAACCGTGCCATATTAAGTTACAGAAATAAAAACAAATAGTCGAGTTAATTCGACTAGTAAAAACTGTTTTTAGTGATGTATTTAAGGATATGTTCTTTACTATGTTGTGCAATCCTCTTTGGATTTGCGACAGCAGCACAGGTAAGTTACAAATGTTCATCATTCCTACTCGTTCGGGGCCTAAACTTGCTGTCTTAAATCCTGGAGCTCGGTCAAGCCTTCAAGAAGTTTTTTCTTTGGCCAAATCGGTTGCATTGCTGCGGTTTTTTTACACTACGTGAAATATATTTATGTTAATATTCACAAACGCAAATTAATAACAATGACGAGACGTACACGAAAATGTTTACATTGTATCTATCAATAATTCCGATTTTACGGACTGACGGCATTTGCTTTTCAAGAAAAATCATCGTTTTTGCAGATGGTATTTTGTTTACGCAGCTTTACTGATTTTAATTTAATGCCAACTTTTATTAGTCAGCTAAATAAATCATTTTACAAGATCATAAATAAAACTTCTTCCTTTTCTACGAATCATAAATATCGCGAATTTATAGAAAGAATCCTCCAACATTAACAAAAATCAATCAACACACATGTACAAATACAAGGACTTTGTCATTGATAAACATTTTGCATAATTAATTACTTCTAATGAAACATTCCATTAAAACTAAATGAAGCCTCTTGTTACAACCATTGCAAAATTGAAGAGATATTTAAGTGCATACCACATTAATTCCATAAATTAAGCTAACACTAAACGTTTTGACAAAGACTGCTTTTTACGTAATTTAAAATAATCACACTTATAAATTATTTATAAATATAGTAAATGGAAGAAATGATGCGTAAAAACTTGTTTTAAGATTTATATCCAACTTGTTATATTTTGTTTTCATAATTTTTAATTGCAACAATGACATTTAAGAGAAATTAGGGATAATTAAATAGAATTACAAGTTGGAATTGTATGTTAGACATTTTAATTCCGAGAAATTTTTCCTAACGAAGGGTATTCATTTGTAACGTGCATAAATATTCTTATTTAATTTCCGCAGTCTGGAAATGTATATTTAAAATTAAAGCAAATTGTGATGCTGTAAAATCTGTCAAAAGAGGTTTTAATGATGTATCGCAAGGGAGATCATAACAAACACCCTCTGTTAAGATTTTCACCTTTGTAGGTAATTTACTTATCTCTTCTATTCCACTAATTTGCTTTTAAGAGAAATTTGGGTGAGGTTTGTTAATTTGAGATGTAATGTACTGGTGGTTCGTGGTATTTAAACTCCGCGATTCATTTTTGCACAATCTGATTTTCGTGACTAAAGTAAAGAAATTGTTTTCATTTCTATTAATACATCAAGGAGTGTTCTCGTATAGACACAATTATTCATACACTCTGATTAAATCATTTTATTTTCTTTCTCAAATGATACAGTTTTGCATGAGACTATGTGGATCGCTTTAGATTTGTCTCAGCAAAATCGGTGGCCACCTATCTTTGTCACGGATTTGTATTATTTTTCGGGAAAATACGCCTAGAACCCTTTAGCGAAGGTTTTTTGTTAGAAATACGTATCATGATTTTTGTGAGAAGTTCAGGTTTCGTCGTCAATGGAGATTTTACAGCTATTGGCGATGAGATAAATATCCATAACAGGTCGTGTCGTTACTTTATTGATAGCAAACCAAAAACCGCATTAAATAAATATGTTTTTCACTCAAAACCTTTTCGCTGTTCTGAGAGAAAACTGTATTGGTCAGTTTTAAAATCGGAATGTAGGGGATTTACGGATTATAGTTGAAAAAGTCAGTATTTATTTAGTGCATAAATTGGCGAATTGGCAGTGGAGTAATTTCAGTTTAATGTGGTGGACGATAAAGCATGCTGTCAGGTTGTAATTTAGTTAAATGAATATTTCATCCTATTTATTCATTTATTAAATCGTAATTAAAACGGACTTAACTGCATGGGATAGTTTATTATCACTTTTATGTCAGGCTCCTGTAGTTAGCATTAAGCTTAATAAATTCGATTAGCATCGATAATGCATATTTATTACTAAAATCTGTGTTATCTCATGTTGGGATATTTATTACGAATTTTAAGTGTTTTGTGATTAAATAAATCGGGAAGGGATCATCGAATATATTGTTTATTTATACTGAATACCAGATTATTGTTTATAGATTGTTAAACCTATGTTGGCTGCATTCAATTTAGTCACACCTTTGTTGATTTTATCCCCTTGAATCGGGGTGAAGTCAATTTAAAAAAAATCATAATTGCTTACGTAACACATTTACCATTAAAATTGTTTCATTAAAATGAAAGCGGTGTATGAAGGCTATTTTTGCATCAATGAATATTTTAGCAGTACCGTGTCAGTTCAGGTCATAAATAATTCGAATGTGTCCATCCTGTAACAATTAAAACTTTTATTAAAATTGAATTGTTTTTAACTAAGTGATAAATCCATAATTTGTTAATATTTTTTGATTTATGCGATACGTTGAGAGAGAGATTTTCATTTTTGCTCGGTAATGCCCTTGCTAGAGATTAAAGGAACTTTGTTTCGCCGATGACACTAAGACCCCGCGATTTATCATTATTTTTATTGTTCACTGTACTCTTTTATTATAATCAAGGACATTTGTGTTTCTAAGGTAAAGAACAAAAATTTTGTTAGGGTATAACGAGTGAAACGCTGTTTATTTGTGAGGTATTTTTGGAAATGGTTACTTTAGAATGTGCGGGTGGTATGTTTATTGTTTACTTCTACTGTAACTTTGCTTTTTGGGTGGTTCGAATAAAAATGATCGATACTTCGATTGCGACATTGCTGTCATTTTAACTACAAAGAGTTTTCATTTCCGTTAATACAAGAAATCGTACATTGTTTCTACTGTTGTTGATATTACGTTGTTTTCATACAAGGCGCGGTATCAATTGGATGTTTACTTATTTAGTCACCTAAGTAAGATTCTTGCCAACAAATTTAATTTTTATCAAAAAACTTACTAAAAATGTGATCAAAAATAAGTAGCCTATCTAAAACAAAACAAATGACTCGCAATTCCGGTGATTTTTAAGTGACGCAAGTTTTTTGAAATTAGTTATCTGTATTGGTGTAGACGGACTTTCCCATCCACAAATCTGAATCAATACTTAGTTTGGTTACTGTTCCCGCCGACTCTGTATTTAATAAACAACATATTTGATAGCAATTCATATTGTTTGAAGTGTTATTCATCAATGTCATTTAAAACCAAATTGAAATATAGCAAGTAGTAACAAGCAAATTTACCAATAATGGCAATTTACACAAATAGGATATGCCCTTTTTTCGGTTCTCTTAAGAGTGCTTTGTTGCACTTTGTGTGAATCACCACGTATACTCTTCCTTTATTACGTCACCGCAAAAATATTACCATGGCAGACTATAGTAAATGCTACTTTTCCATTAACAGGAATAGAGAAACCTCAAAGGAGTCTGTGAAGGATTTTTAACTGTCATTTTGTGTCTGGGTGGAAAGCTGTTGAAAGTACCTTCAGCAGCTTATGGAATGGACTTATTATGAAATAAGCATTGAAAAAATGCACTGGTAAAATTGCAATCTTACTGTTCACCAAATTCACAAAATTGTTAGAACATCATATTTATTGCCAACACACACCTTGCTCAAATGAATTATCCTTGTTTTAACATGTAAAACTGGCATTTCTAGATCATATAAAATTTAAACATTATATTATGTATAGGCATTTTTTCACTATTACTTAAAACCAAATAATTGCCATTGAATTATTAATTTCGAATTTGGGAGATATCGATTATTATTATTGGATAACTACGAACGTCATTATTTATAATGACAGCTTTGTTTTATGAACGTTAAATATAATTACAGATTAATAATAAGTTCTATACAGTTTGCATTTTAGTTATTTTTGTGCGTTCAATACGAATTTGACTGTTTTAAAAACAGATGAAAATTATATAAGTTAAAGCAAGAGGATCAAAGGATTTTTTAATTCGTTTGGAATGAATCATTCTTAATTACACTGTCTGTGAATGCACTTTGATATTTTTAAACAACTTCAATGTAGTTTAATTTTTCCAAATACGTACAGTGTAGCCTTGAAAATGGAAGTTAAAATAGGACTCCGGCACCGTCGTGCAAAATAATACGCGAATCGTAAAAAAAATAGATGTTTTAATTCCATGTTTCCAATGATTTTCTTAAACTTTTTGGCATGAATTTCACTGAATTCCACAATGAATAAATTTTAAATTGTGACTAAACTTTACTTCTCGGCTTGTATGAAGTTGTAAAATCTAAATTGACATGGGACATCTTCATACAATCAAAGTGCATTCATTATTTATTTGTTCTGGTTGTGTTTATTCTAATTGCTTTATTTTTCTGATTTCTGGGAATTTTATGACGTTTATATTTTAACTTGTTTATCGTTACAATTTAATAAAAAAATTGTAAATTTACTTTTGAATTTGAAAGAACGGATGCGGATACTGTTAGTCGTTGACGTAAACGGAAGAAACTTATACCTATTTATAAGTGAGTACCTACCGCATATGTAGTATGTACAGACGTAATCATAATGACGCTATGTTCAAAAAATTCTTGTTTATTTATTTTCTTTAAATTGGCTTTGATATTTTGGTTTGGTTTGGTGATGTCAATACGAAATTCCGCAATGTTGCGTATTTTTTCTCAGTTATCTTTCAGAAGTTGTTTATAGGCAGTTTCTTAGAAGTTTATCTAACTGTAATAAGTATTTTACAGTCCGGCCCATGAATTAAATCATTATTTATGTTTTGAATTATTATTTTACACTTTTAACTTATGATCCCAACTATAATTTGATAGCAAATGGCAGATGAGTTTTTATTTCCAAATAATCATCCGCGATAAACTTGTCATTTATAAATAATTCTTACAAATTCGTTGTCATTTTTAAATTTAGGTTGTAAGATAAAATAAATTATTGAATGAATAAAAATTTGCATGTGGATGTCGTAATTTTTGTATGAGGGGGTAAGCAAAGTACCTGTTGCGTGATTAAAAAGTTAAGTTCCGATTAACTTCCTTTATCAAGCACGGAGTGTCATTTACATATAAATGTGTTATTCTCTGATACCAAGTGAAGTTTCTTGAATTTATTAAATATGTTCTACGTGGATGTGATTACTAAAACCGCTCTTTACTGCTTCATATAATTATTATTCCAGAAAGCAATCGATTTAATTAAGAGGCAAATTTAATTTACTTACATTGATGCATTACTAAAGACGGTGGCATTCTTTTAAATTTTATGCTTATTTTAAGATTTTCGTACAAAATTATCATTAAAATGTAACATCATTGTAGCAGTTAAAAAATACAAGATAAAATGTTCAAATAAACGTAAACAGCTCTTGTCACATATCTATTCTGGTTTATCGAATTTTATCAAATTAGGTGAAAAATACATAACGTGATTTTTTTTTTCCAGAAAGAGAAAAATTAAAATGTCCTTAACCCCTTTTTGAATGATAAATTATATGGCTCAAATATATATTTTGAGTAAATTTGTTTAAGCATATTATCTGTTTAAAATAGAGGGTTACCGGTTCGTATGCAAGTACATGGTTCAATGATCTTTAAATATTCTTGAAATCATTTGTTTTCCTCAATTTATTTTTAGTTTTAAGATTTATTTATATTTTTGTGCTCAGGTGAAAGTTTTTTATTTAATAATTGTGACTGTTATTAATGTGTCAAGTCCTAGATTCCCTAATCAGTATAAACGTCAAAGTCAAAGCGAAGTTATTTTCCGTAGGACCATAAAATTTATCATTATTACATTTATCTCTTAGTTTGTTATTTGCTTTGAAATTTGAAATTACCTCCATCTTAGTCGTGGAGATAACTTGCATATTGCAAATTTTGATTGAGAAATGCATTTCCGTACTAGGTGTGTGTTCTTGTGATGGCCGATGGCACATACTTAAAACTACCTGAAAACATGCCCGCGTAGGTCGAACATCCTTACCATTTGTGATGACCTACTAACCGTATATCTCTTAACACCTTACATAAGTTGAACATTCTGTTTACAACAAGGGAACTGTTCGATCTCTTGAAATTTTGTTTAATAAAAGCAAACGTGTGGAAGCAAATATAATTAGTGTGGGTTGATATTAATTTCCTAACGATCATCATTTACCAGATACTCCCTCTATACATCATGCCTCTGCTTGGACCATTTATTTCAACATCATATTACTAGAGATGCTTCCCTTTCAAACTCGATCACCTTAGTTTTATCTTTCCTCTTCCTTTGTTCCCTTCTCATCTTTATCATGAGGCACATAGCAATTTCGTTTTAATTAACTTAATTAAATGTGTGGACGATTTCATATATATAAAATGTAGGTGATATCAGAAAAATATTCGAGCAGGTGGTCCGATATTTTTGAGAAATTTTACCAAATTACCCAATCCGCCCGCCCAATTACATGAACTCATTCTTCTTACATATGGTACCGTCACGTGACTTGACCACATGGAGCTGCAAATGCACATTTTTTACAATAAAAATGTAGCCTACGCCTGCATACATTTCGATGATAGTCGTTGATCATGATGCGGCATTGTATCGGAAAATATCAAAATCTTGCAAAACCGATTCGACAAAACTGATTTTGCAACATGTAAATTACGATTAGAAGTTAAACGTTTTCTATGAATGAATATTTTTTGTTTGATAGTGATTTGTTTTAAAACAATTAAGCATCTAATTTTGGCAATTAACACAGCGTTCCAAGAAATGCTACTTAATTATCCAAATTGACTGATACAATTAATTAATGTAATTATTTTGATACAGGCCACTCATATGATTAGTCATCATTTATGTGAAGCATGATTAAAATATTGCTTTTTGCATTTCGTACTTTCATTTAGAGAAATTATTTTAGTTAAATAAAAAGGAAGCTACAGCGAATTCGATCGAAATCGCGAAATCGTGTTCTATGGTGCATAAAAAACAAATAACCATAAAATTGTTGATTTTGTATACAAATAATAATTTTATTTAAACTAGCAGTCGCTTCCGATTAACAATTAGGCTATTTAATTTAATTTTTATGGTAAATTTTCTTAAATTTGCATTTATTAGAATGAGGCATTTTTCCAATCTGAATATGTTATTACGGTCACGTTTCTACTTAACAATTCTCCACTTAATAACTTAAATTAGCAATAATCGATCGATTAAAGTAATCTCCATAACGAACTAATGTAGTGGTTTATTTATAAAATGGTATATTTTTTAATGTAATCGTCGCTCGAAATATTTCGCCGGCAAGTTTTGTGTATGCATATCTACTAAACTATAAATTACTGGAACACCAATAACCCAGAATTTGAGTGTTGGAACGAAAGATTTGTTCTACAAAAACGCGTGTTTCATGCTTGATATATGAACGTCAGAATTATTGGAGTGGTGCTTATAATTTCAACACGATTATTAGATTTTTTTCTTCGGTTTGTAATAAGTTTCAGGATCGATACATGTATATCCCCCGCTAATGAAATTTTAAATTCTTTATTAATTTGTAAATCCGTTTTTGAGATGTAATTTAATCAATCTTTTGGCTGTTCTAAAGAGAAGATGATGTGACATCCTAAAGAATATAAAATTTCGTATCTAGTTCGTGGTGGTTGTAACGGCTTAAACTTTTCTCATCAGCACATTTTTGACGCAATTTTGTTTGATCTAATGGAACTACAATGGATGAAAAATCGTAAAACTTATAATGGCATGAACATAACGGTCATTATTAATTTAATAAATCTGTTAATTTGTTTCAAATCAGATGTAATCACTAACGTAATTAATTTGTTAGTAGAACTGTTGTTAACAATTTAAATCCAAAAAATGTGTTAACGAGTTTATTCTGTCAAATTAATCTTAAATTATTCAGATACAGTAGTTATGATGTAATGTTTTTTTTATTATATAAATAAGCATCCGCGGGAAGTCATGTTCTGGGTGTTATTTACGTTTGAAAAAGCATCGACAATTTGCATATTGTCTGATCTAGGGAAAGTTAATAATAACAATTGTAAATCTTCAAGATCAAATAAAATGTAATCTAACGTTTTTGATTGTCATACTTAACTGCACATACGGTACATTCTGACGACCACTATTCATACTTTATTTGAAGTTTGTCAAGAATTTAGTACGGTTTAATATTTTACAAATTTGCATTTGGCGGTTGGGTGAAAAATCTGATTTAAATACAATCACATTCTGAATAATTAAATAAAAATTTGTTCAAATCGATTTGTTTCGGAGTTACGAAAAGTAAAATCGTTCCGATTTTTGTTTCTTTTTTTCTTTCCAAAGTAAAATAGATTATGTTAGTAATTTTACGCGTAAAATGTACATACTTTGAGGAAATAATTAGAAATAAGCCAGGTAAACGGTATGGTGCATTAAAAAGGTTTAATTTTGAATAATTCAGAAGACGTGATGAAAATTCATTTACGAATAACTTCAGACTTTATGTTTGAAATTTAAGAGTACTTGGAGTCTATTTTTTGTTTAATGGTAATCTGGCAAAAAATCGTAGTTAGTGATTTTCAAAATATTTATGATTTCGTATCTCGCAGATTTTGATGTGTTTGGAATAGAAATTTGCTGTAAGGATGTTTATCTACAGAGAAGCTATTAATTTCATTGTCTGTTTAAGTTTGGATTATTAACAGAATTACGTTAGTTTATGTTCCGTGACTTCGATTTTATTAAATGTTTAACTAGTCAGAGATCAGTTGTCGAAGTGTTTTAGTTTAATTACAAAGTTGGGACCCAGCTTTCCACCCTGTCATCGGAAAATTTCTTGGAACACACTTTGAAAGTAAATTTATCGATGATTATAATCAACGGAAATTACACACAAACTTTTACCGAAGTACGTATTTACCGAGACTTGTACTTATTCTTCCAAACCGAGGTTAATGAAATTTAATTTTCTCGACGATTTGTTCATCTCTTTTAATCAATGATAGCGGTAATTAATGTCAGTCTATTGTCATTTCGAATAATCTTTAAGGCAACGTCGAATATATTCGTTGAAAATTTACATAAAAGACGTAATATGATTTAAACTTGTTTCTCAGTTCATGTAAATTTTCATTGCCGTTGAAAACGAGACAAGCAAGGTAATCGAAAGTATTTTTATCGAGTGAATTCCCAATTTGCATAACACCACTTCAAAAAAATTTCTCTACCCATTTTTCGTCCCTAAACTTCAAAAAATACAAATCGCAAGAGACTCAACAACATAACAAATCGAGTTTAAGTAATCCCAAGTGATCTTGATACCGATCGTAAATTTTCTGTATGGCTAAAATGTTATTTCCATTCCCTGTTCTCTTAAAATATATAATTAATGCAAATGGATAGGTGTACAATGTGGAAATTTTCAGACTACTGGAAACTGAAATAAATTTGCAGTTTAAATACCATTACTGTTGGAATTGGAGCTATGACATAAAACCCACCGGTTTATGCATTTTATCCATGCAAAACCCTCCTTTTGCAACTTTGTTGCTTTAAACATTGAATTTTTTCATCTTAATCCACATGGCTTAAGAATGAATCATGAAACTGTAACACAACTAGTCTAAATAAAGATGATTTTAAACCATATGGAACACTTTTTATTTCACTATGACTAGTGTAATGGTAAACAAAATGGCGAGATAATTTTAGAAAAAATTATACGTATGTACCATTACCATTGGTTAAACATAACACCGTGTACATACATATAATCTAAACTCGGATCCTTTTTAATTCCTCACAAATTATTTCGTAATGTGTGGTTTGAAAGGGTTATCCTTGCTGTAAATTACAACTGTGTTTAATTAAAACCGGGCCTTCTGATTAATGGCTACCAGAATCGTCTTAAGATATCTTGAGAGATATAGGGGTTACAAGGAAATCTCGCCGAAAATTAGATCTTATTTCAGAGCTTTCGAACTCCGCGAAAGTGGATTAACAACAAACATCTGGACACAAAACATAGTAAAAAACTAAATTAACGTCAATTTCAAGAAAATTTAATAATTTCTGAAGGAATTTTAATTTTGACAAGATTATTTGTTGTAGGGAAAATATAAAGAGAAATACACACCGTGGATTGCGTACATTACAAGGGTTCTGAAAATTTTATAAAGTATTTAATATAAGTACGTATTTTTAATCTCGTCTTGGAAATTGTTTTTCATAAAAGTTTGACAGACTTGAAAAAGTTTTGCTTTGTGATTCAGTATTTGTTTGCCAGTGGAAATATTACAATTGCAGACAGATTTTTCGGTTTTAATTTGTAAAGAATTCTAAGTAGGCATTTTAATTATTTCATAAAAGGAGTATTTCATTTCGATAAGCATGATAATAGAAATTGTCTGAAGTTCAAGACTACGTATCTAAATAATGTTTCATTTTCTGGAAGTTTATACGTCCCAAGTTAGACTCTTAATTCCAACTCTAATAAAATGCAAGATTCAAAATTATATATATTTTTTGATTTAGTGGTTGGAGAATTTCAGTAATAATAAAAACGTTATTGGTTTTTATCGTTTTATTTAATTCACAACCGCATTTTTCCATTTTAAAAAGTAATGAAACTTTTTATGAAGTTGTCCAACCGAAATGATAAAATAGATTCGACGTCGCAAATTGAAATCGACAGCCGCACCCGTGAACTCCAATAACATTTTCATTTTGTTTACTTACTTTTATAACGTTGATTGTAACAATTTTTACGTAATTTCTATTTATTTTATATTATTAGCGAGAGATAGAGCAATCTTTTAATTAATATTATCTCTATGTTATTGTTACCATCATCATAAAGACTCCTTATTATCAGAAACTAATCTCATTCTATTCTTATATACCACTCAATACAACATACGTTTTATTTTCAAAGGCCACGTTTAAAGAGCATTTTGAGTAAACGTTTTTATTTCAACTCATAAAAATCAAAATTTTTATAAATATCATTTTGTTGTTGATTTTAGTTTTATGGTTTGTGTTGGCTATCCTGGAACGTTTTATGAATATCAATCATTTCAGTTTCAGATTTTTTACCCTGAATTGAATGAAATGCAAAACTGGAATTTTTAAACATTTTCATTTTATCACCTGTGATGAGATTTGTCAAAAGCTTTTTAAAATAGTATTGAAACAAAATTAAAGCCTTATGTGAAATGTATATCTTTTGTTGTTTTAAAAACAAGTGAAAAATTGATTTTATTTATTTCTTCTTCATTTTCGGAGTCGAGATTCTCACGATTGTAAAATGTGACCAATACAAGTATCGGTTTGCAAGTTAGTTGTAATTAATTCTGAAACCAATTACACTTGTTACAACACTAACTCGTGTCAGTTTCAGCTAACCTTGTTCCACCAAGTTTTAATCTTATTTTATTCGTGACAAATGCTCGAATTTGTTACTGTAATGCAACCTCCATAAATGGTTTGTCTTAAACATTTGTCACAAAATGAAATCATCCTTGGTTGTCGCAAAACATTCGTGAGCATTCAGTCATAAATAATAGTTTCCGAAGAGAAACAAATGCATCTTTTGACAAACTTTAGAAAAATGTAAAAAGCAGGTAGCAAACACAAGCAGGTAATAGACTGTCATAAAATAACGGGAGGTACTCGAATTAGGGTCCAATGGTTAGTCAAAATTCTTCAGCTGTCGAGTATTGCATCTTTGTTTTTTTAAAAGATTCGTTCACAAAGACGAGACAAACCTTAGGTACAGTTGCGTCCAATAAAAAAATTATAATTTTTCATATAATCACATGTTGCACGTAAGGTGCGTAGTATCTTCCCACTTGGATTAGATCAGATAGTTGACGTTTACATAAAACATAGATAAATATTTACCCAGAGATAGAATGTGGGACTGATATAATTGTAGATTTTTTACAAAACGATTTTGCTCTATTAAAATTATTTATGTAGTAATTCCTGTCGCGTATTTATTTCGCATCACGTGATTAATTACCAAAAGAGCTTCAATTATATCAAAACTTTTAATCAAATTATGATTATAACAATGGAATTTTCACAAACAAGCTTACGATATAAGATGGCAAGACAAAAGAAAGTCTCTGATTATATAATGCCCCATCTTGAATTCACCTTTAGCAAATGAAACATGTATCAGTTCAACCAACGTTAAAATCTTTCCGTATATTTAATCGGATTTGAGTTTTAATCTTTTGGGTGCTTAGAAGTATTAAATGAGAGTCCACGAAATAAAATGCACCGATCTGAAACGTAGTCTTGAAACAGAGTGAAACCAACAATGCCACTTCCTGTCCAAAATGTCATTATAAAATATTTTTGATAGTTGCAAGCTGGACAAAAATGGTTCTATTGTTTAATATGTATGATGACACATCCGAATCAGTAGTGTAAATTGAAATGAGCACAGTCAAGAGTTGTAGCCACAAATATTTTCTAACCTTGACAGACAATATTTGAACATTTGCATTAAGTATATTTACTTAATTAAAGCAATCTATTGATTGCTTGAATTAGAGTAAAAATTCGTTTTTTCTTCTGGAAATAATAGTCTTCGTTTATATTGTAATACAGTGTCAAGATAATATTTTATTGTAGATTATAAATATCGCTCACACTTATGTACATACCCTCTATCAACTTCAAGGAGTAGTTTTGCAACGCATTTTCAATTCGACGACATCAAAACATGTAAATAAAAGTTGATTCAGTGTCTAAAACTTCCATAAACATGCAATACACTTAAAGGAGATTTTTCCTCAGTAAACATAAAAATCTTGGTATAAAAGTTTTAACTTGGCAATAAAAAACACTCATTCATCGCACATTCAGGTGGATTTTATTCAAAACTTGAATAAAAAATCCTTTTCCATTGCTCTTTTTTTATTTAGAAACTGATGTTCTTTTATCACCATGTATATGACAGTTTAATTGTCGCTTCAAGCGGAGCTCTTTTATATGTTTGCACGGTCAAAATCAGATACATTTCTTCACCCCCTTTCACTCAAATTCTTTTATTCAAAATGAACACGACATGAAAAATTTTACAAAATATAGGTAAAATTCTCATTCGACACGATGGCGAATTTTCGCCTAAATCGATAGATGTTATCGCTTCTATTTTATCAAGTTAGACATCGGATGTAGCTTGCGCCTTCGACTCAATATTTTAACAGAGTGAAATATTAAAAAATAGAAAACGCTGATGTTACATTTCATCGTCGTTAATTTTTCAATCCGTCTACCAGACAGTTATTTTATTTTATCAATTTTGAAGTTTTTTAATCACTAATCAGATTTGAAGCGGTTTGGCAAGAGGAACAGTGATATCTTCTTATAAAAAAAAAATAGTTGTTGTGTTTGAAACACACAACAAAATTTATTTTCCTGGAAACGTACCAACTCTGTAAACTAATTCCACTCCAGGTCACAAAATAAAATTTTATTGCCACGCCAAAATATCTATTTGAACAATAAAATGCAGACGTTTTCGAATGAAAATTTGGGTACTTCACCCTTATATAATTCAGGTACTACTATATCAGTTATAAATGTTAATAAAGTCAGTCCCGAATAGAGGCTTTTAAATAAATAAAATTCAATTTGCGCACTGCCTATTTATTTAAAATTGTAAGAAAAATGGGTAACGGTTTCAGTAGTGCTAGAGCCGTTGAATTTCAAAACCTGATAATGTTTCTAACATTGTCCTCTGTGATTATTCTTTAATTAATAGTCAAACAAAAAATTACTCATATGGATGTTTCTGCAAAAAGTTTTTAAAATAAAGAGAAACGATTGTGCTTAACACATATTATTATTATCATTATTATTATTATTATTATTGTTGTTAGCCTTACAACATGTTGACTTTGTTATAATGCTGTTATTGCTTGAATTACTTTTTTCTCTTCAAACTGTTTTAGTTTTTTTTATTTCGTTGAGAAGACTTGAAAAACAAAAATTATAATATTTATAATACATATTGAGTGAGTTTGATTATAAGTCTTATGCTGGCGTACTCAGATGCATATTTTGAAAATTGAACAAAAAGCCTAAATTGGCTGGTCCACAATTTAATTAATTATTGTGAGTAAAAAGGTGGATCGTTTTGTGTCATTATCATTTCGAATAATTTCAACAGGTTTTCTGCGTTTTAATTAAATGTTGGTCCCTTGTCGGATCGGCGCTATTTCATACATTATCATATCATCAACACAATGAATTCTGTTGATATTCCCCATTCGGAATCCTCGGTAGCAAAGGTAGAACTAATTACTCCCGTTGTCACTAGATTACCCCAAACAACGACATCGCTTTGTACGACCCGTATCACTCTTCTTTTTTGTCTTTTATTTTCACTGATCGCTCGAATCGGAAATTCTCAACGTGTCAGCTTTTACATTCACTGACTTAACTAGAAATACTTGAAGTTTTCAAAAGTACATGTCACAGAGTTGAGTTCCTACAAGGTCTAGTTCTAATGTTATCCCCCCTAACATTCCAGCTTTGGAATGGACAATGCGATACATAAATTCCGTCGGTTCACTTGAATTTCCAAATTCGATAATAAGTTTTACTCATGATAGCCTCACATGAATCAGAAAATCGGAATCAAGTAGCAAATTAGAATTAATTTATTTCCAGAGATGCCGCTTTTAGATTCGGAACCACTTTTGCGGTTAGACGACGAACCGCAAAAGATTTACTACTCTTATTAACTTCCGTTATTGACTTGAAGAAATTTGATTCTCATTTGTCATTTCTGACATAAATATTAGAATGTTTGTTCTATTATGAAGCTCTGATTTACTTGAAAAATATTTGCGCTTCTTGCTTGGTTTATTCTAAACGACCCAAATTTATGACTTTCACAGTGTAAAAAATATTTGTTGGAAATAGAAATATTGAAATATTCGTGTATTGTTACATACATACAAATGGAAGTGTCGGTCATTTGTTATCGTGCATGAGGAATTTTTTCACTGTTTGTTTAGGAAATATCTAATCGATTTAGATCAACAATTAGATCCAACAATTAGATCTATTACTTGGGTCGAAAAATCAATGTTTAAATAAATACTTTCGTAATGTGGAAATTGTTGTGACATGATAAGTTGAGTATTTTCAGGATGAAAAAAAATATTCGTTCAAATTTAATACAATAAATTAATAATTCATTGAACATAATTCATGATAATGAGAGTGTTGGTAATACAAAATGTTTTACAATTTTTCAATAGTATATCAAAAAACAAGTGTCACAAACACTTTCATTATTGTGATGCGAGTCACGAGTGGCGTTGGTTATAGAGTATTACAATTAGAGATTGTAACACGGTTTTTTTATCTTTTTTCTATTGAGCGCTCTTTAAATTGAATTTATTATTATATTTGACAGTTAAAATTGATGACATTTGAGTATGCGGTACCCAAATCGCTTGAGAATAGTTCAAATTGCATTAGTTTCGGCAAAATAGCAAGTAGTTCGCATTTGCGTAGCGTGATGGCGTGCACTTCTTTTTCCTAACCTAACCACGCCACTCAGATTTATAGGTTATAATAGGGCCTGTAATTTATCAGTTTTCCAGTATATTTGCGTGGTTTTGTAATGGAATATCAGTTTTCTTGGTGTATCAGGAATATTCTAATCATGTATGTAAATAAACAATAAATACGTCTGTAGATATAAATGTAATTAAAGACGATTCATTATTTGTTGTTGGATAGCTAAGTGTTGTAAAATTAAACTTGGCAATGTTAAAAACAAATATATATAGACTGATTTTACTGTATTAATGAATACATGAATACAGTTGAATAAATATGCAATTATCCATATCTCTAATAATTATGTGTTTTTTCCACCAAAGGAAAGAAAGAAAAAAAGAAGCAGAAAAGAGAGCCTTTTAAGGATATTCTTCGAAAGAGTTGGTATCTATGCCTTGAGGGAAACATTGCGGAACAATATCCCAAAAAATGAAGTTTGTTTGTGGTGTATATTTTTTTAAACACCAGCTGGAAAAATTATATTTTTTTTTACAACAGGTAAAATACTAATAACTCATGTAATTTATCATTTTACAAATTAGTTTTTGAAAACAGGGTGTGATGTGGTGCTTCCTTCTAAGCAACAAGCTCAAAAATTGTTGATTTAGATAGAAGAGTTTTTATTATTATTGAAAAATGGTCTTGGAAAAACCTTACAGTGGAACACTTATAATAAATAAGGTGTGGCTGTTTTTTGCCTAAAGGCAAAAATGATGTGCAGCGGGCCTACATTTTTATTATTAAAAATCATAATTGGTCCTAAAGGTAAAATAATTATGTTATCTATAAACAAATTTAAAAAAATAGAGTTTTTAGAAATTTTCCACAAGTGTGAAGCGTTGGAATTTTTTTATTAGGGTGTTGTTCCTTGTAAAACGTTTTTCACACAAAACAGCAGGCTCAAAAATTGTTGAAGTAAGTCTTTTTAATTAATTTAAAAAGCTCATTTTTTTTAAATAAAACGTTGTAGAGAAAAATAAATAGGGAACGAGGTCATAGTGTTAATCTATTTGATTTATTGATACCCGAAGGGTAGTTAAAAATGAGAAGAGTCCACACTGATCAGTATTTAGAAGACATGGTGGTGTCTGCTTCTTGTAAAAATAGATAAGATAATTCGATGAGAAAACGTTTTCCAAATTAAAGTTAGGTACAATGACAAAAAAAGAAAACTGACATTTATTCAGTATGAAAGGAGAAATATACTTGCGACAAGTAAAATAATTATACCGTTTATCTATTTGTTTTGATTTTATACATTAGTTTTAGAAAGATGATCCATCTTCCCTTAAATATTTAAAGTGAAGGAGAACGTTTTATATTCGTTTGTCTCAAAATGGTCGCGCTGTTCCATGTAAAACACGTTTTTCTTACAAAAACTATCGAAACAAACAGGTAAAATAGACCATTAATTTATCGTTATATCCTTAAGGAAGGAAGACTGCCTTAAGGCATGTGTTTTTAATTAAAATATAAAAAAATAAGTTCAGAAATGTACAAAAAAATACTGTGAATTTTTCTACCTAAATTCTAGTTTTTCGAAACGTGGAAAAACTTCTACGGCACAGTATATGGCAAATATAGGAAGTTTGGTGGTGTATGTTCCTTGTAAAAATATGTAATTTTTAAGCAACAGGCTCGGAAACTTGACAGGTAAAAATTCGTTGTTTGTTGTATAATTCAATATATTAGAATTTTTGAAATTAGGGTTTTTCCTCCACTATGAAAGTGAAGAACGTTTTATATTCGTTTGTCTCAAAAAGGTTGTGCTGATTGTTTTAAAATAGGAAGCACTAAAGTAGGTAAAATAATACCATTCATTTATTTGCTTAATTATTACATACATTAAAGGATGTTTCGGAAGAAGGGAAGATCTGTGAAATAGTGTTAGGCTGTGGCTGCTTGCCGAAAGGCAAAAATTAGAATTTTTGAAGTTAGGGTTTTTCCTCCCCTATGAAAGTGAAGAACGTCTTATATTCGTTTGTCTCAAAAAGGTTGTGCTGTTTGTTTTAAAATAGGAAGCACGAAAGTAGGTAAATTAATACCATTAATTTATTTGCTTAATTATTACATATATAAAGGATGTTTCCGGAGAAGGGAAGATTTGTGAAATAGTGTTAGGCTGTGGCTGCTTGCCGAAAGGCAAAAATTGGCACTAGCCTATTTTGTATTTGCATTATATAAGTATTGCAGTAGGCAGGTACTTTTACCTAATTATTTAATTATTCCGCTAATATTTATGTTTTATTGTTCCAATTTAAAGGCATTTTTTAGAAATGGGAAAAATTTGAAAATGGAAGACCTACTGTAGGACAGTATATATTGTAGTTGCTCCGCTGGGAGGTAAAAATTGGCAAGAAGCCAGATTTTATGCTTTTATTACATAAACATACAGTATTAAAAATACAGTAGGTGAAATAATTATCCTATTAACGTAGGCATTTTTTAGGACTAGGAAAAGCTGAAAATGGAAGCTGGAAATGCAAATGGAAAAATTAGCAGTAGCCTCATTTTGTATTTCTTTTTAGCGAAACTAAAAACTAAAATTCGGAATTCTTTCGAAAAAAATGCTCTAATAATTAAAACAACTTCTTTAAAATAATAATTAATGTTAATATTTTTGTATGAAATATATAATGAAATATAATAGAATATAATAATAAAAGACTGGGTAACTGTCTCTGGAAATGAATCTCCAAAACATATCGGGTCTAGAAAGAAGAAAAAAAATCTAGCGTATCTTGACTTCATTATAAACAGTAGTAAGTAATTAATGATTTACTTCTTACACTAATATAAAAATGAAAAAGAGCTGTTTTTGAAAGCCATTTAAGATATCTTTCAACAGAGCGGTGTCCACTTCTTGTGAAAAACGTCTTTTAGTAAAACTTATGCCAGAACTGAAGACGTATGAAAATTTTCTTTAGTACGAGGCAAAATTCTGGGATGTTCTTGGAAGATTAAATACAGCATGCATTGTAAATATAAAAAGACGACATGCATAAAACCCACAGCATTAATATAATCTTTTAAAGAAGAATATAAAATTGCAAAAGACACCGTTGCCGTTGCCCAAATTGAAAGGTTTGTATGTGTGTCCTGCTGAAAACAAGGGTCGTGCAACTGTAGCAAAAAGTGTCGAATCTTACTGTTAATTCAGTCTTCCGACTAAACGGGACCATGGTTGAGTTTGATTCCGTCTTAAATATGATGTAAGATATAGTATATATATTCTATGCGTATTTTATTTTTTACGTGATAAAAAAGAGAAAGATTCACATAATTAGAAACTGAATCCTAGAAAAAATCGTTCTAGTAAGAAACAAGCGTCTGGAAATAAGGAAAAACCTTGTGAAATTGTCAATGTAAACGGTCTCCTAAAAAATAATTTAATTTTTGAAATGACAATTCAAATATGTAAAAATGAAAGAGAAATAAATTGTCTTTTATAAAAACAAACGCTGCATTGTCATATTGTGAACACTGATAAAATAGTACAAATTTAATGGCTCTTACTGCACTTAAAATATTAATGGAACAGGCAGGTAAATCATACCATTAATTTATCTAATTGTAGTTGATTATCCAAATTAAAAGGGTGGCTTGGAAACGTGGGAAATTGTGTAACTGTTTGAAAATAGTTTCCAAAACATGATGATGAAGTGCGAATTTTTCTTTAATAATAATTTTTGTGGGGTGTATATTTTATCATTTATTTATTGGTATACAAATTAAATACTTTGAAAATAATACTTAAAATACGTGTGTAAAGTATGTCTTTTTAACAAAGCAGTCCAAAACTATTAAATATGGAAATGTATCGTAAAAATAAAAGAATGTAAATTTATCGCTTCTGAAGAGATAGTGCTTACGCAGTAAACAGATGTTTTTCCAATTAGTGGAATAATTGGTTGTCAGTGGTTTTGTTTTGTTATACAAAAATTGCACATAGTACGGCCCTGTTAGGGGTAAAGCGAACGGATGCTGCAAAAGCAGCGCAGACAATTATTGATTAGTCCTGCCTTCTGGCCGCCATTCGCACCTCATCCTGCAGTATTGCTAAGGTTGTAACGGGGAAAACAGTCATATTTAGAAAATTTGTCCTTAAAATTATCTTCAGTTAGAAATAACTGCATCAAGTGAGTAACAACATTAAATATCTTTCGATATTTATTGCTCACGATGTGTTTTCTAATGATTTTTCTTTTGGTTTGATGTCAAGCAGCACCCGATTAAAACAAATAAGTCACTGATGAATTAGTTCCGGGAGATAAATTGGCCACAAGGTGCCGCCCGATGCACGTTTCATTTGTTTTGGTCTCAGAATTGGTTTTTGACAGTTGTTTTTTTATTGTAGGGCAGCGGTCCGCGCAACAGTGACATTACATTCACCGACGATGCCGACATCGAAGGAAGCGGGATCGGCGAGGTGACCCATGACCTGGAATCGAGCGGGTCTGGGTTCGGACCAGACGACGAAGACACGCCTTTAAAACCACAAGTTACGTTTAATTCGAGTGAGTTTCCTTAGTTGGTGATATTTCCATCAGTAATTTTCCTTTTCTAGATGTGCATTCTGATCCAGATAGCGGCTTCCCGAGGAACAACCTCGACACCTCAGACCGCGACGTGATCGTCGAGCAAAGACCGAAGATCGAATCTGAGCCAGCACCACCGAGCCCCACCAATAATCCGGAAGTGACCATGAACCGAAAAACGGAAGACCGCCATACCTCATTCTTTGCTCAACCGGGAATTTTGGCGGGTGAGTTTTTGGGAATGCTGGGGGGATTTTTGATTCGAATTGTGACTTGTTTCAGCTGTTATTGGTGGCGCAGTGGTCGGTCTTTTGTGCGCTATATTAGTGGTGATGTTCATCGTGTATAGGATGCGTAAAAAAGACGAAGGCTCGTACGCTTTAGGTGAACCGAAACAATCGCCAACAACTACTTCATATAGTAGGGGAAACAATAAGGAGTTCTACGCCTGAAAGTAGTGTTTTAATTAGGGACTGACTTAACGTAACGATCTGCGGTGGGTTAGCCTGAAGGACACGCTAGGGACTGAATCTCTGATTGTAGTGCAGCTTCATGTCAAATAACGTTTACAAACCATACTCATTAATAAAACGCACATTTTAATAATAATCTGACGCGTTTGGATACGTAACTGTCTTTTTTTTCTCAGTAATTTTTTTCAGTAAATTTATTTTTTATAAAACTATTGAGGAATTTTTAATAAGATTCGGTCTAATGCAAAAACTGCCAATGACGTGAGTGAACAGCTAATGTGTAATGGGGTTCATTGTTTCTAAAATAAATGTCTGAAAGTTGTTAGTTCATTCATCGCATTTACAGTGGAATGTGTATATATAAATGTATCAAACAAACAAAAACACTAAATGTTTTTCGTCCATTTTTATCTTTTGGGTGTATAGTACAAAGTAACAAACAGCTTTTCGTTACACTTAAATTCATGTCATTTTATATTACTTTGACTGGGAATGCATGATATTATTGTCTTTATCGTACTATATGCTCAAACTATACTTAAAGGTACCTATTTAATATAGTAATAATTAAAGTAATAAAAGAAATGACTAAATAACCCACATAGAAATTAGTAATGAACGATGGATTGATATGTAACGCAGGATTTTGCATATGCTCATAGAAAAACAGTTGATTGAACTTTGTTACATTCCTCTTTCATAAGAAAAAAACTTGTTACGATATTGTAGCTTTTACTTTTATTATTTAATTATATTTATAATGATGAGCTTTGTAACTTCCTGCAGTGGAAATGGAAAAGTCAGCATTGGGAAGTAACTGCCGACTTTTCCATTTTCTTTTTTGCCAATACATGTTGCTCTGCAGGTCACATAGTGTAAATATAATAGTAGGCATTGCAGCTATTAAGAATGATAATTATATAGTTTACAATATACACCAGCACTGCATACTATTATACATAATTATAACATAATTAATTTGTTTTTATATTTATTTAACCATTTATGTTGTTTCGGGAGAAATATTATATAATGTGAATTATATATCTTTACTACTTCAATAACATTTTTTATTATACATGATATAGCTCTTCAATAACAATTGTATAGTATTGAATAGAATAAATGAAACAAGTATGTATGCACGATGTTATAAGTAGGTTTAATAATAACATTCAATGTAAATAAACTTGGTGTGAACCTGAAACAGTGACTGCAAATACCATTATTAAACCTACTTAGGAAATATCAGGTCTGTTTTGAAATAGCATATGTGCGCATTTTTGAGTTTAAATTGTAACTTTGGATTTCAGTGGTAGCAACATCATGTTTACATACTCAAATGTGTACAATCCAGTTGTAAATAAAAGAAATCTGAATATTGGTCTCTCCTTTTACCGATTATTTATCACCTCTACAAGAAAACCCGTTTTTAACTGTTTATTTTGTCATAAACCTCCATAAAAAGCAAGGTATGAAAGAAAACACGCACGTGAGCAGAATCAAAGTGTAAAGTAAGTAAGTACATCCTTGTCCAAACAGTGGAGTGCAATAATAAAAAAAGAAAAAAATTTACAAAAACCATGATAGACCAATCAATTTTGTAATAATCAAAATGCATAAACCTCATTTTGAATTGAACTTTCAGATTTTCAAAACTTCCAAAAAACGAAGTTAGCACAACTAATTCAAAGTTAATTGATATATAGCGCCTTTAATTGGTTGAACAATAAACTTGTTGTAGAAATTGGTTTACAAAATTCTGGAAATTACTATTTCGTTTACAGATTTCTGTAAATTATTACAGGTTACAGAAACTGATAATAATTTGTAGAATTCTTTAAATTGTTACAAATTACAAAATTCTTTAAATTCTGTTACAGATTTACAGAATTTTGTAAATTACTATTTACCACGGACTAGGAAATGAAAGAAGAATTTTAAGGGTTTTATTTTTTTCTATATGAAGGGTACAGGTCCATAAGGGGCTATGTCACAAATTCTTCGTTTTGCGTACGACTGAATTTAAATTTGAAAACTGCTTTTTTTTTTAAATGGTTTAAATTTTAGAAAGTTTGTTGATTCAAGGATTTACTTAGGGTATTTACTTAGAACACTAGACGAAAAGTAAACTTTTATTTGAAGAAAAGAACACAAAATTAAGAAATTATGTTTTAAACTACCAAAAATAAATGTCTAAAAGGAGTTAGTCTAGTCTATTGTATTATAAGTGAAACATTTTATAATAATAGATATTACTAATTTTTGGTAATGTTTTCGAAAAATGTGTGCTTCAACACCGCGGAATCTCTTTAAGTCTTGCAGGCACTTAAACTTTTTGGCAATGATTGGTATCACACCTAAAAATATATTTTTCATGAATTTCGCTGACGATCATGAAAAATGTTGTTTAATACACGTGCACTGTCTTAATAATTTGACAGCGCCCTTGTATCGAAAATAACTATTTAAAAGGTTTAAAATTCAACAGCATATTATTATTATTGTACTAGAGTAGGAGTATGCACAAGTATGCACAAATTCATTTGGTAGTAAAAGAGGTCATTTACATTTTCTTTTTTTTTTCCTTCACTATTGCTGAGTTTCATGTTCCATTATAGGACTCTCTATAAAATAGTAGTCTGGAATGATTCTGCCGAAATTCTAGTTCCCGAATCGGGCGGGAACTAAACGGGCATTTCTTTGCATAATCTAAGCTGGTATATTAAAAAAGTTGGTCCATGCTCTAAAGTAAGATTGATCAACTTCCACAACATCAAAAGGAGTCCATTACAATTATTTTCAGGTTCCATTAATATTTTTATTTTATTATACAATACTAAACACAAAATGAAAATACTAATGTCAGATGCACTGAAACATCTACTGTCACTTTAGATGGGACACGAGATTAAACCACGTCTTATTTATAAGGACTTGGCCCCTTTTGGACATGGTTAACATGGACTTGACACCATGTGGCGTTGTATGCAAAAACGAAAACTTATATTTGCTAGGCGCTTGTCGCCTTCCGGTCGTGTATGAATATATAGGCGCACTCTTCATGAAAAATGCTACAAGATGGCAGCATTGGTTTACTATACGTAATTTTTGGACTTGCCCGCTTTTGGACCTGTACCCTTCATGTGTTATGGACGATGTGGCACTTTCTTACTACCGCAGGTTAAAAGGGCATTAAAAATTTTACAAAATAAAAAATTGCGAACAAAACCTAGTACAGGGAAGGGGTCGACGGCAAAGAGATTAAATAAAGTATAATTTTATTTATAATAATTGTGCCTAGTTTTTAAAAAGATCATGGGTGGTTTAGAGTTTACTTCCTTTATTTTATTCAATATGTAAAGAATAACCAAAACTGAACTGGTCCGCTGTGATTCTATAGCAAATAGCGACGAATTTAATAGCTTTACCTACTTATCCTGTGTCCTATAATCCCGTTTTCGAAGGAATCAAGTATGTCCACATTAAAAAAGAAATAAATTTTTGGAAGCAACGGCGCACAGTGGTCTGAGAGCGGCAAAAACCCAGACTTTAGGGCCTATTCTGTAAACAAAGGTACCTTTAAATTTAAATATATAAACCCCCAAATTTAAATAAGCTATTCTGTATGCATAAAATTAAATGCTCATTTAAAAATATATCTTTTAAACGGACCCTTTAAAATATTCGGCTTTCATCGTATTAAATAGAGGAAATGTTATTATTTTGTTATAAATGAACTATTTTTGCTGGTTTTAAATGATGAGCCGACTACGAAAAAATGTCAAGCCAGTTTTATTTGTCATTTTCCGTAAAAAACGTTCAAAATGCTTAAAGAAAGATTGGCACAAATGACGAAAGCGCAGAAAAAGGTGCACATAAAGTATGCACATTTTAGATCAAACTCATTCTAAAGAATCCAAAATAAGAAAATTCAGAAAAGACAAAAAAAATCATTGTTGAGCCTCAGTTTGCAGACATAGCAAGAAATCGAAAACAAAAATGTTTTCGAGAAAATTATTACAATAACGAGTCAGTCTTAGCTGAGCTCTCGTACGAATCACTTGCCCGAATAAATTATAACTTATTATTTGGTGGTTTTGTGCGAAATCGTGTTGAAATGGGGGTGTGTTGTTTCGTGTGTCTAATAGACATTTAATAGTGCGCGATTTTTAAAATTTCGAGTGATTAGTGAGTGCCAATGGGGGTAATGGAGAAGACAATCGTGCTACAAGGATCKGGATTAAAGGGTAAGTCAACAATACCTTTTGATTTTTTAAAGAAATTACACTTATTAAATTGTATTTAAAATTTTCAATTAATTTAAAAACAAATTGAACTAATTTTGAATTTCTTTTATTTCAGTAAGTCCGTTCTATGAAGATGAGGGGAATAGCTACAAATGGTAGCAGAAGAAGATGCCATTTAAGGTCAGTGCATTTTAATTTTTTATTTTTTTGTTTATTGCAAAGTGATGTGTGCGAAACTCGGTGGATTAAAGGGTAAGTCAAAAATAACTTTAACTTTAATAATTCTTTTTAGAAAACTTACACTTGTTAAATTTAATTTTATATTTTTAACTCATTTAATAACACATTGAACTGATTTTGTGTTTCTTTATTTTCAGTAGGTCCGTGTAAGAAGCAGAGCCTAATTGCTACTAAAGGTAGCTGATGATGATGTTATAAATGTTAGTGCATTTAATTTTTTTGTTTATTACAAAGTGAACTGTGTGAATTTGTGATTTTTGAGTGCAACAGTGAATTATTTGTCAGAAAATGAAAATAATTATCTGGCAAATGGATTATTCTTCTTTTGCCGGGTCAAATAATAATAATAAAATAAGTGAAGTGAAGTGTTAATTTGTGATTTTTACAATAAAAAGAATTTACAAAAAAAAAGTCTAAAATAAATCGTGCGCGAATGTGAATTGGTAGCACTGCATTCCCAAAAATTACAACCGCCAATCTTAAACTCAGCGAAGCAGGACAATTTCAAATTCTAAGTTGTATTAATACAATAATTGGTTCATTAGAAACCTTTAATCGATTTTTTAATCGATACTTTGTTTTTTAATTAGCGTTGGTGACGATTATATTACCAAAATTCGAAAACACCAACCTGACACAACAAAGACTATTTCATAAAAACAAATAAATAAACCATATAGTTTATAATGCACGATGTGTAACACTCCTACCACTGATTTGCATTTTTCTATACTGACGACTGACGTTTGTTTTCTTTATTATTTTAAATGCTATACCCACAAAGTAAAAAAATTAAGCATTTAAAGGTGAAAAATAAAGGGGGTATTTAAAATTTTAACAGGAAAGATACATACAGAATAGCAACGAAATATTAAATGTGATTTAAAATTTTAAACAACCTTTAAAATTGTTTGTATGTATACAGAATAGGCCCTATTGTAGGTAATCCAAAAATTTTAATTTGTTACTTTTGTATGTAAAAGATAAGTAATTAAATATATTTAAAGAGTTTAAGTACCAAAAACCTCCATATTAATTTATCTAAAACCATGAGAAGTCATCACACAATAAATAAGCATATTTTCACGATCGCTTGGTTAAAACCTGAAGACATATTTTGTATGTGATTTGCTGAGTTTTGCAAAATTGATCCAGTTGTATTAGGTTCATGTACATGAAAAAAAAAATTCAAATAAATTTGGAAACAAGTTTGTTTAATAATTTCGTGAACACCAAATTTTTGTAAAATCAAAAACGTGTATTGATTTTGCGCCAACATGTGCCAAACTTATTGGAAACTGTTCTTAACACTCTGTGTTAACGATTAAAACAAAAATCAGCTGCGGAAACCTGCGAGTTTACGAGTTTCTAATTCTTTGAAGTAAGGTAGATTAGAAACAAGCAAGTTTTTTTTTATTGTAAATGGTAATTCAAACACTATTTTTTTTAGTTTAGTAAATATGTATGCAGTGGTAAAAATAATTTTAATTGTTTAAAGCTCTATTGGTATTACCACGTGTTCTCATATTGAATTAACAACCATAACATTAAAAGGGTTGTTCGCAAAATGTTATTTTTAGTCTAGATTGAATGAAAAAGCCTAAAATTCTATACAAAACTAGTTCTTCAGGTGTCTTATTTAATATAAAGATTTTTTGAACTTTTTGCCGTTTTCATGCTAGTTTCGACCACTGTGCGGCGTGTAGATTCGCATTACTATCGCAATATTTCAGAAAGAACCCGACTGGTCCGCGTCGTCTCTTATGTTTGCGCACTCTAGTATATAATATTAATTCCAATCTAAATTTGGTAAATTTTTAGCCCGTTTTAGCAACTAATATATAGTTGGTAATATCATTCATTGTATTTCTTTTACATAATATTTAAGAAATCTGTATCGATTCCAAAATATGGGTGAGAGCAAAGGAATGTCATGTGCAGTAAAAAATTTGCACTTCATCTTTTTAAAGACGTTTTAGTAACGTTAGTTATTTAACTCCGTCTAATTAGACGGAGATGAAACACGCTGAAACTCAAATTGAACAGTCTAAGTGAAACTTTGAAACTTTCGTGAAAACATTAGAGGATTGCTTTAGAGCACACTCTAAAAACTCTAAATTGAAAATAAAGCTACAAGATTTAAATAAATATCAAATTCCACATCGGGAAAACTCAATCATAGATGAGTAGGTGACATAAATAACACCTTGCTCAAAAAAAAAGCTAAGAAAAAAACCGTTTCCAAAACAGCAAAAAGGCAAATAAGAAAGTGCACTGTTTATGCAAATAGACATAAAACAGCTTAAACTGTTACAATTACTAAAGAAAACGAATACAGGGAAATATATACAGTGCCGGCCAAAAGTAAAGAAACATTTTTTTTTAATTTATTTTTCATATAAATATGAGAACGAAAACGATTTATGTGCACTAGACTTACTTCTACTTAAGATTATTTTTTATAAGCTTTTTGGTCAAGTTTTATAATGTTTCTACATACAGTGAACTTTTTACTATTTTGCTAAGGACAAAAGTAAAGAAACATTTTCATTTTACCTATTGTAAAGTTAATTACAACGTCGGTGCAAAACAGTTCCTACAAAAATTGTTCTTTAAAGAGTTGCAATTATGCCTAAAGGTAAACAACTGTCTCAAGACTTGAGAAAACTAATTATAGACAAATTTGAGGCGGGTGAGAAACAAATTGACATTGCCAAGCAATTGAACTTAAATCGCT
Organism: Tribolium madens; assembly: GCF_015345945.1. Classification (NCBI taxonomy): domain Eukaryota; kingdom Metazoa; phylum Arthropoda; class Insecta; order Coleoptera; family Tenebrionidae; genus Tribolium; species Tribolium madens. The sequence goes on along the minus strand of NW_025400995.1, from coordinate 4,223,480 downwards.
GTGTTGTATCGAAAACAATTGCCTTATTTAAAAAAAGAAAAACTTTAGTAAGTGCTCCAAAAAGTGGAAGACCGCGTAAAACGGATAACGTGACTGATAAAAAAATTAAAAGACTTTCTCAAAATAATCCATTTTTATCTGCTGTAAAAATAAGACAACAAATTCCAAATGTGGGTATATCAGTGAGGTCCATTCGACGAAGACTGAATGAATTTGGACTCTACGGGCGAAAACCAGCAAAGACACCGTTTATTTCTGCCAAAAATAGACAGCGCAGATTGGAATTTGCTAGAGAGCATTTAAATTGGTCACCTATTCAATGGAAAAATGTGTTATTTTCCGATGAATCAAAGTTTAATCTGCATAGCTCAGACGGAATTCAGTGGGTAAGACGACCAAAACAGGAAAGATTTAATCCTAAATACACAAAAGGGACTTTGAAACATGGTGGTGGCAGCGCTATGTTTTGGGGTTGTTTTTCCGGTCACGGAGTAGGACCACTCCACGTTATTGATGGAATAATGGACAGATTTCTTTACTTTTATTTTAAGAGAAGAAATGCTTCCTTTTGCTGAAGATAATATGCCGCTGAGATGGACTTTTCAACACGGTAATGACCCCAAACATACAGCCAAAGTTAAAATTAAAAAGATTAAAATTTTCACATTTTATTCAATAAAAAAATATCTATTAACTTATTTCAAGCGGAAATATTTCCCTGGTCTCCATTTACCTTTAAAGAAACACTACAAACATCAAGAAACTCTTCAAGTCTAAATTTGCGGCTAAAAACAATGAAATAAATTTACATGTAATAGGTATACGCCAGCTTTCAGGGGGTCTGGAGCCTTAAAGCAACAAATACATGTAATGCAATGGCTTGCTCAGAGTCCCGATCTCAATCCTATTGAGAATCTTTGGGACCATATTGATCGTCAATTAAGAGAAGAAAACAGTCGAGGTTTCAATTCAAAACAAGAATTAATCGAAACCGTAAAAATAACGTGGAAAAACGTAAGCTTAGAATATATTATATATAAGTTAATCGATTCCATGCCGAAAAGATGCGCTGAGGTAATTAAACATAAAGGATTTGCAACCCATTAATAAACTGTAACATTTATATGTAATTATAAATTTAMTGTTTCTTCATTTTTGTCCCTTGAAAAAATAAAATAAATTTTTCATTCAACAACAACTGTTTAATTCTTAGTAAATTCTGTAAAATATATTTAAGAATAACCCAACAAATTACTTGTAATAAATTATATAAAAATCAAATACACCTACAATGAAATATTTAATATTCGCAAATGTTTCTTTACTTTTGGCCGATAGTGTAAGTACTTATCCTCCTCATTCAAGCCCTGACAAAAAAGTTATGAATATTTTATACATAACAAGAGACTCGGGCAGGTACACTCAACAATAAAAGAAATGATAATAATGCTGTAAGCAGTCGGTGTCCCCTCTTTTTTAATTGTTCGTTCCACATTTGTGTCTTTGTTACATCTGCATTTTATTGTAGAAGTACTTTTGGAAGATAACGAACAAGTACCTAGATGAAAATTGATTACGAAGCATCACTAAGAAATATTTCGTTGCCGCTAACAGATTGCTTCTGCGTCTACTTCTTGATCTGTGTGACCGAAATTTTCTTACAGGTAACGATCTGTAATCTTTAAAATTACACAAAGAGGAAGACTGATTGTGTCATCAGTGGATGAAAGAAAAAGATGAATTTAAAACCTTCAAGCCAAACAAACGAAAGCTTTTGAGTTTCAGGAAAAGCAGAATTGCAAATCATTTAAACAATAAATCGCATGTATGTACAAAAATTAAAATCCATACAGATATGTGCATGCAAATATGTAATTTGTGCAACAAAAAAAAAACAGCCTTATGAAGACATCTGGCCCCAGCGTAAAAGTAAATAAGAGTGTGGTAACAAAAATACATTTAGAATTAGTTCGATAATTAAAATAAATTTAAATAATGTAGGAATTAAGCAGTAAACCGACAATTTTTGCCCCTAATAGTACTCACATAATCAGTTACAAAATAATATAAATTTATATAAAATAAAACAAGAATCAGAAAAAATATAGAACCTTCATTATACCTTGTATTCATACGTGAAATAGTGTGCTAAAATAAATTACATACAATTCACAGATGTGTATGCAAATAATAAACTTGCTTACTTATTAAAAAGAAAATATTGATGAACTGGTAGAAAGCGAAAAATTAAACAGTTAAATCTAGACTACAAATTTTTCCCTCCAGTAGCTATAACAAAAGGAGCTCCCCTCAGAGGCGGATTGCTTCAGAGCAAACTCTTAAATAGGTAAAAAAAAACTCTATTTATGCAACTATAGGTACATACATTCTACTATTCATAAATCACACCCGTGACTTATTATAAATCACTAGTGTCTTACCATAAATCACAAAAATATAATTTTTGTAAGTAGAAAGTGTTTCATTAAAAAAAATAGTAGATAAAACCTCGTATTTGACTTGCACATAATGGCTATAATTCACTCACGAGCCATTGGCTCGTGTATAAACTTCATCCTCTTGAATTATAGCCACCATTATGTGCTAAATAATATACTTTACATAGTTATTTGTATGTTCAGGCCAGAAACAGCGACTTTCTTGGTTGAAGCTGGGAAATTGCTAACCGAGTGACACAAGCAACCAGTTGAAACCAACAAAACAGAACTTTTGGCCGTGACTTAACAACAACTTTCAGGCGATCACAATAAAAAAAAATGTTTGGCTAAACAATGACAAATATTTTTACTAATGACAACGCTTGACAAAGTAACTTTGCCGTCCTTTTTAATAAGAAATTATGTCGTTTGTATTTTTTTTATAAAATATAAACCACAGAAACGAACAAAAATTGCGTCACCTCTCTAATATCCGGGCGAGAATATTTGTATGGATATGGATTTGTAAAGAATGTCGCATCCAATCGTGCGAAGATTGAAAGCTAATGTTTAAGCTTTTAAACCGGCAAAGGTATTTATTTATATATAATAGCTATTTACGGTATTAGACCGGTAGCAAGGCCATAAAAAAATACCGGTCGTGTATTGTATAAGACTTTTTAGGAAACCTCAACGATCAAAAAAAAAAATTTATCCGACACGTCGGGGCAGTGCATATATATATGAAGTAAAAATCATCGCATGTGTCCAGGTTTGTTGTTAAGGTGAAGAAAGTAAACAATAAAATTTTGACAATTTAGTTTTTACCACAGTTGTTGCATTAAGGCTTGGTTAAACGTATTTCTCTTATGGCGTTTCCAATGTAAAAGAATTGCGGCTATAATTAAGTTATTTGAAAAGATATCAACGTCGTTTAAAAACTCAATGTATCTTAGAAATGATATCTACCAAATGGCCGAAACAAAATTTTAACAATTCTGATACTTATCAAATTACGGCTACTTAAATAAACACCTTTTTGGACCAAAAAAAAAAAACACTTATAAAGACACCCAGGCTTCAAAATGAAAAAACTCTTCGGCCGTTCGGTAGAGATTTTTATTTGAAACAGCTTGGTGTTTTTAGTTTTTTTCTATTATTAAAAATAAGCTTGATAACGCGACAATTCTAATTCGTTGGAGCACAAAATTTCTCGAACGATGATTTATGGCAGATGATTAGACAAATGCCGAGAAAGATTTACAGTGGGCAGTGGCGTAACTACCCACCCGCCAAAGCCCACGGCCGCGGGGGGGCCCTTGGGATAAAGGGCCCTTTCCAAAATAATAATAATAATAATAATAATAGTAATAGTTTAAAAAAAATTATGTAAATTATTATAAGCCAATGCAATAAAAAACAAAAAACTGCAGAATTTTTCTTAACTCTGCCTGTCACCGTCACATCAGCGGAGATATCCTTTTCTAAATTAAAATTAATAAAAATTATTTACGGAACTCTATGAACCAAAAAAGGCTTACAAATTTGTCCATTTTGTCAATAGAATGCGATGTCGCTTAAAAACTAAACATGGACAATGTTATCCAAAATTTGCATATTTAAAAGCAAAGAAAAAACAAGTTACCTAAGTAAACGTGAGCTGAAATTTTGTTACTCTGCTATTATTGCTTACAATTCTTTTTATTGTTAATTGTTTTGTTAAATTGTTCTACTATTGTTTCTTTGAGAATTATTGTTCTTTAGCGAAATAAAATATACATACTATGTATACACTGTGTCAATTTTAAAACTTGCAATCGGCAATTTCTCTCAACTGAAAAAGTTCTTAATAATCACTCAAAACCGTTTTGGTGGTTCCTAGGGGGAATTAAAATGACATGATAAGTGACACACTTCCACCCACCCTTGAATGAACAAAAACACGATTAGCCCGTCACAATAATAAAGTAAATAAAGTTTTATTCTCACCTGAGGATGACCACTTTGTGGTTGAAACGCGTTGTGCTATTAAAATAAAAGTTTGGTGTGACGGGCTAATCGTGTTTTTGTTCATCGTTTCCATACCAAGAAGATCCAAGAATATAAAAAAAAATTAACGTCTTCGTGTTTGAATAATTGGAAAAATGGCTTTACCAAATAGGCTGTTGTATGATATTTTTGAAAAGCGCTTGTTATAGGCTTTCCAACGATGTATCGTAAGTAGAATCGTACCATTTAAAATTTTTAACTTAAGGTGGCTGTGGCTTGAAGGGTGGGTGGAGGAGCGTCACTTACCATACCATTTTGATTTCCCCTAAAAACCACCGAAACAGTTGAGTGATTGTCAATAATTTTTTTAGTTCTAGAGATTTTGCCGATTGCAAGTTTTAAAATTGACACCCTGTATGTATAATCTACAAGGATTGCATTTTTTAGTTTCTTCTTATACTTTATACTACTCTCTTCTCCGAAACCAGAGAAGAGAGGGGCCCAACAGACGTCTTTCGCGGGGGGGCCCAAGTTACGCCACTGACAGTGGGACCGGAGGGTCTGAGTAACAAACAGACCCAAGTGCAGGTACCTGCTAAAAATTATTAGATTTGTCACGTCTCACTTCCTTGTTAGTCTTGTTCATCTTACATAACATAAAAACAGTATTGACTTTTGTTTCCGTTGAAAAAGGAATTTGGTCGAGATTAGCCACCAAATCGGAGAAAGTTAACCTTGTAACTAGAAAAGGGATTAGCCGCTTAATAGTAATTTAGAGGTTTCAAGTAKTTATTATTGGTATTACAATAAGTAACTTGTTTGTCTAATATTTTCTTTATCCAGGGCTGGTATTTAGAAAGCAACCTTTTTGTGAACACACACCTGGCTAATTTTTAAATATAGAAACTTATGTTTCCACTATCATTTTTTATTGTAAATATATGAATATCTCTTTCACATGTTTCATTTTATCATGTAATCCGAACGTTTTGTAAGACAAAAATAAATCCATCGAATCTTTAGTTCCAATAAATAAATTAATAATAAATTAATAAATAAAATTTAAAAGAAAATAAGTATAAGATGAACTAACTGGTAATGCTTGCCTATATTGAAGACAATTATAAGAATTCAAAAGTTTGTGGTCGTACTTTTCTTTCTAACGGTAGTTAATCTCTTGCAATTACCGAGTTATCTTAGTACTTCATTTGGATGTTTCAAGCGTGACAAAATAACAATGCAGTAAAGAATCCAATTTTTCACCAGCAAACACTTGTCTTAGTAATATTAGTAATTGTACATTTAATATTTATGTAAATAAGTGAAACGGTTTGTTTAGATAATAAATTTGTTAAATGTTTAAGTCAAATTAATTTTGATTTGGCCGTTGACAACTACTACCGGCCTAGGCCGGTAAATTTTATTCACCGGACTTGTTTGTAACTATGTAAACGCTAGTTACCAATTCAGTATCCTAAAAACAGGCTTTATTGTACGGGTGCGTTATTATAGAGAAAACGACAAAATTCTGCTGTCTGCAAGCCTGACAAAAATTTTTGTAGTTTCGGGCTAAATGCCCGAATAAACCAATAGGGAGTGTAATACATTTAAAAAAAGCTGTAATTTTTTTTTAAAGACACGTTCTGTTACAGAACCGTCCTAGTTTGCCTTTATTTTTATCCAGATACAGTACTTATTTGAGAGTTAAAACACAAAGACCGAAGTAAACAAAAATGAGGTGTTTATTTTATTAAATCTTTTTGTCTACTGATATACAAGCTGTCTCAGAACTCAAGCCCCAGAAAATATTGGAAGAATTATTAGCTCTATCGTTAAAATAGAATTTTAATAACGAGAAAACAGTTTATACAGTGCTTTCGAATTAATTTCTGATGAATGTGGTTTGTGATGTAGATATAGATGTGAGATTTAAAAGACTTGAAGATTTCGTGTTTTTTTGTGTCTATTTATTCATGTAAAATGGTGGTCAATAATTCGTAAAAACTAATAATAATTCTATACCTAGAATGTATATTTCTACAAGTTAATACGAATGAAACTTTTGTATGTTCGCCGTGGCAAACATCGTATTCCAGCCAATTTGTAAAAAAGAAAACTAATTTGTCCCAAACAAAAACGCAAAGCAAAAATGCGGTGCAGGGAGATATAGTGGATGAAAGAAAAAGACGATTTCAAACCTTCAAATTTAAAAAGTATAGAATCCATGTAAAAAAGAAAAAACGTCTGCCACAGAAACTCATGTAACTCGCTATCACAAAATTTTTGATTCCATGTTTTTTCATATTTCTGAAGAAAACAAATCAAGAAAATCAAAGTGCATGTGTACACTTTAATTTTTTTTTTATTTCATAAGGTTACCTATATGATATATTTACTATAAATCTTGAGAAAACAAGTTTGGTCTCTCCCATAAAAATTTACAAATACGCGTTTTTAATATAATTAATTAAGTCTAGTTGAGTAAGACTAATTTGATATTCTTGTAATCAATGGTTCAACTATAAGAAAAAATTAGTATAATCCAAACGTCTAGGGAGCGAAAAACTAAACAGTTAAATCCGGAGGACAAACAACTTTTTAGTCTATCGTTAAAGTAGCTGTAATTAAAGCATCTGCTCTCAGAGGTGGATTGCTTTAGAGCTCAACCTTTAATAAATAAAAACTCTATATAAATTTAAAATAAAGCTACAAGGAAATCAAATGAAGATTCTACTAGAACGTGAAAACATTAGTTGTAATTGGAGGATCTGCCCTCAGAAACGAATTGCTTTAGAGTACACTCTAAAAACTTTAAATTGAAAATAAAGTTGTAAGATTTAAGAAGATAACAAATTCCATATCTGGAAAACTCCATCATAGATGAGTAGATGACATAAATAACACCTTGCTTAAAAATAGCTAAGAAAAAAAAAACCTTTCAAAAACAGCAAAAAACAAATAAGAAATAGCAATGTTTATGCAAATAGACATAAAACAGCTTAACTGCTTACATTACTAAAGAAAACGAATAGAGAGAAATATATACCTACCTATCCTGTATCCTTCTCATTTAAGCCCTAACAAAAAATTTAAAAATGTTTTATACATAGGTACAAGAAACTCGGGTACACTCAATATTAAAAAAAAGAATTCGAAGAATTACAAAAAAAAATTGTAATTTTCCTCCTTTTCCTTCTGGCCCTATCTGAGGGCTCGAGAGTCCCCGTTTTGTTATCTTCTGAATCCGTAATCGTCATTGCTGCCAGCTCCGCTCACATCTGTGGAGTGCCCTTTTCGATGCCTCCTTCGTCGCCTCTTCTTCCCTTCCTTCTTCCTCCTGCGTCTCCTTTCCATTATAAAATCTTTAAAAGATGTGACACACTTGTGCTTTTCTCATGCCGTAACAGCGCCGCACTTGACCACATAATGATTAAGCAAGTTAAAAAAATATTGCAACAAACTAGAAATAATAAAAAATACTACATTATTACTACATTGAGATAATTTGGAATTTCTTCAATACCATCTTTCACTTTACAAAGACAGTCGGGGTCACACTGTTGGCTATCGTGGTGCATCTCGTGACCCTCCTTGTGGTCATCAGGGTATACGTTATCTTTTCTCAATTCCTCGTGTATTTTTCTTTAAGCAAGTTAAATAAATATTGCAACAAACTAAAAGCAATAAAAAAACGTTTAGAACTAGTTTACACATTATTCATGGCTGTCGAGCCGCCTCCCTCCTTGCCTTCAGGGCGTTGGGGAAGAGGCCTGGGTACTTTCCAAAACGCTTCTTRTAATAAACTCTTGACAAATTTTCATTACATATTATTATTAAATAAAATTATTGTTATTATTATTTGATCCGGCAAGAGAAGTAGAAACCATTTGGCAGACAGTTGTGCAAGACATAATTCCGTGAGAAATAATTTCCACAAACTTATACTCCAATGACTCGGCGGTTTCGACCTGCAGTCAGGCAAGATTCACCATTACGGACACATATTGCTATCAAGTAATGATGTTGATGAATTGTTAGAAATAAGATTAATAATGTAAGAGAAACCCCTCCAAATTTCCCAATCTAGCGCCACGACAGATCTTCCGCCTCGCAACTTAATGAATTATTATTAATTAAGTTATTATTATTATTTATGTTATTATAAATTTCGTTAATATTYAGACATTTCTTAATAATATTGCAAGTTTTTAAAAGGACTGCATTTTGAAATTCAAGAATTAACTTTAAATATTCTAGAGATACAGAAATAAAAGATAGAAGTACATACATCACAGATGTGTCCACATTAAAGAGAGATATTTTTGGAAGCAATGGCGTGTAGATTTGCATTACTATCGCAACATTTGAGAACGGACGCCACTGGTCCGCGTCCTCTCTTATGTTTGCGCATTCTAATATATAATATTAATTCCAATCTAATTTGGTAAATTTTTAGCCCGTTTTAGCACATTTGTCAGAAACATTTCAAAAACGCACTAACTAATAGTTAGTAATATCATTTATTGTGTTTCTTTTATATAATATTTAAGAATTCTGAATCGATTCCAAATAATGGGACTCAGACTGAACAGTCTGAGCCTTCCAAATGGACAACGCAGACACAAACAGATAATGAAATTTTAAGATGAACACCAAGGAAAAGGAAATTAAAGGCAGAACTGAAGTCCCAAAAAGAACACGTGAAGAAGTTGAAGAAGAATCTGGACARAACGAACAAAATCTTGCAAGAAAACGGAGAAAACAAGAACCTGGAAATCTCCGGAGAAGAATTCAAGAAGGCGTGCGACAGGTTCATGATGCCACCACATTTCAGCAAGGCAGCCAAAATCATCAGCAATTTGAAGAACAGGCAACCGAAAGGAAGGCGATTCACAAAACAATTCAAACAACACGCACTGGAATTGTACTTTGCAAGCCCCAGTGCGTATCGGATAATGGTGAAAAAGTTTCACTATACTTCAGTCAGAACTCTGAAGAGAATGACTGAAAATTTGTAATATTATCTAGGATTTAATGATTTTATTTTTAGAAGCTTGCAGCTGAGATTGAAATCCAAAGGTGATAATGCCAAATCGTGCATTATCACAATGGACGAAGTCTCGCTAAA
>NW_025400995.1:4193719-4213825 GCF_015345945.1 Tribolium madens | reverse complement strand
GAAAATGATCGCGTTTTAAACAACATCAACAATGCCAAACGTAAAATTTAATTTAATAATTGAAGTAAAACAAACAAATTCAGAGCAATCAACGTAAATGAAGTGTTTGACGAGTCAGAAAACCTTTTCTCTTGATAAAGAAAACCTTTCGATGGGTGGTTTTGGATGGTGAGTAGCTAAATAGTGTTCTAATTTTGATATTAATGTTCTTAATATCCGAATAAACTAAAGCCGATATTGCAAATGTATATAGCTTTCATAAGATTTTTTAAATTTAATTGAGTTTTAAGCAATTGTTTAGACCTCATGAAACTGTCTATAATACATTCATGCTGCTGTTGCCGCTAAGCCATAAACCGTACCCCTTATAAATCTTCATAATCACCTTCAAACCTAACGCTCGTGTCTGTTTCTTTTGTTGTGAAAATCCAGGGTTTTCGGTACCTACTCAATATGTCTATTTTTGTTTTTCCATGTCAATGTATGTTGTCGGAGTAAGAGGAAGATAGTGAGGTAAAACTTTCAAATGAGAAGCAGAATTCCGGATCAGTGATAACAAAAATGTAACGACTCAAATTTTAAAATTTATTTAAAAATATTTAACAAATATTCGTTTTATAAAATGAAATAATAAATAAACGATACATGGACCTAATATACTATGGCTAATAATAATTATGTATGAGAATATTTTTCGCATGAAGTGTCGTCACCCAACCCAAATCGAGGGCGAAATGTTTTGAGTGCACTGGTACCTCTCACCCTCGGCTTCGTTATATTGCTTAGCGGCAACACCCTCGTGAATGCATTATATCGTGGTGCATCTCGTGACCCTCCTTGTGGTCATCATGGTATACGATATCTTTTCACAATTCCTCGTCAATTCTGCTTTAAGCAAGTTAAATAAATATTGCAACAAACTAAAAGTAATAAAAAAACATTTAGAACTAGTTTACACTTTATTCATGGCTGTCGAGCCGCCTCCCTCCTTGCGTTCATTAATCGCCTTAAGGACGTAATGAGTAAGCAAGTTAAATAAATATTGAACAAACTAAAAATAATAAAAACGCAAAGCAAAAATGCGATGCAGGAAGACACAGACGAATTAAAAACTTCAAATTTAAAAAGTATAGAATCCATGAAAAAAAAAAGAAAAAACGTCTTCCACAACTATTTTATGGTTCGATCTAAAGGACACAAAAACCTAGTTTTGTAAATACTCGTACAATCTATGTACAAACATATGATTTTATACAGAGTGCGCCAGAACTCGCGCCCCAGAGAATAATACCATGTAAGGTAAGATACCAGGAACATGGAAAAAATGTTAAAAAAATTTTATTTAGAAAAATTTCGAAGTTATGAGGGTTTAAAGTTTGCACCTTGACTCTATTTAATTTCTGTTGGAAAAATGATTTTTCCCAAGTTTTTTTGCTAGGTATAGGCTATTAAAAAAGGAAACTAAATTGTAACTCTGTTCAATGTTATTTATGGCTTTTATTGGCAAAATTTTTGTCCCTTTACTAAATAATTCTAAAAAAAAACATATACAAGATCATCAGTATCATTAAATAGATATAAAAAAATGTCAAATGTCAAAAAATAAATGTCAAAATATAGATAGAATTTTTTAAACATTTTTTCATATTCCTGGTATCTTACTTTACTTGAAAATTTTCTCTGGGGTGCGAGTTCTGGCGCACCTGTATAAAATGTTCACTCCGTAGAGCAAAAAGAAAGAATGGAAATTTCATTTCATAAAAGATTCATATAAGAATAAAAAAAATAATTTTGAAATATTGTTCTACGGAAGAAATGGTTCAAGATATCTTAACGAAGCCAATAGCTGCAAGACTTATGAACTAAAAAAATATTCAAGGGTAATTTTTAGAAATTGTGTTTATGCTACCACGCCCTGTTATCAAAAGAAACGTATTAAGTCCCCCACAATATTATAAATTTTAAAAATCAACAATTTATTGCAGAAAATCTGTTATTATTTGTTATTGTTTTCAAATTAATAGTTTATCTTCAAAATGCATTTTCTATTAATTATTTACTTTAATATCTAAATTTTAATTTAATGAGCCGATTTTGTAAAATAAAGAGTAATATTGCAGAATTTGTCAACTAAAATATGAAAAATGTAACAAAGAATAAATATAACAAGATATCTCAAATTTTAAAGTAATGCTAAATCAATAAGTGGTGAATTAACTAACGTCCCTCAACATTTTTTAAATAGTTTCCTCAATTGAATGGAATTTCAGATACATGTTACATAACAGAACTCCAAAAACATTTATTTTTTAAAGCTAACTAATGTAGTTTTTTTAATACCAGACATTAAACTGCAATTCCATTTACCCTATTTCAACGTTCAAAAATGGTTGGAGATAAAAAAAACTCTTGAACATTCTCTTCAAGAAAATTTTATTCTCTACAACCCCATGATTGTATTTGTTATAAATCTAACGTTTTTTGATCTTTTTAATTAAAGAGAATTATTCGCAAATGTTAAACTTGGCTTTAAATTTTATATAACTCATTTAAGAATACTTTCAGATGAAATATCTGTAATATTTTTTCAGAATTGTAGGGAATTGAATGTCCCCGTATATTATTGTCCGTGCTTAAAATTGACAACTGTTAGTCCTTTCGGTCTTTAGCAAGATCCAATGCGCATGTTCATAGACTTATTTCGGTACAAACGTGTCATACAGAACTTCTAGTAACTTCAACTAATTTCGATACTAAATTTGTGCGCGCAATTTCAGTACTAAATTCAGTACTGAAATTAGTCTCGTGTCAAACAGCTCTTAGAGATGTTGCATTAGATGCGTTGAGATATCTCCGCCCAGTAATAGTTAAAGCTGGAGATGCTAACTCCACTGCTTTCGCCTTAGGTCCATCCTGAGTAGCAGCAGTTGCTATCAACTTTTCACTTTCAGGTTCTGAAAAATCGACCGGTGTTGCAACCTTCGCCCACCCCTTCAAACTAAGGTAAATCAGCAACATTTACAGTTAATCCCAATTCTTTAGTTACTAGACTTTTAGTAGAAACAGTCTTGGGTATCATTTCTTCTGTTTCAGGTAAAACAGCTGCATCATATGGTCTAACTATTTGTTCTGCAAGACAAGGAAAAGAGACTACTTTAAAACCTTCGTCATTTTCAGAATTGTTTTCTTTACCTAAATTTGCTTTGGCCTCCATATACAACATTTGTAGATGCTTCATTGACTGTTTTAAATACAGTTAAATTGGCAACATTTGCAGTTGAAGCAGTTGCTACAACTACCCCACTCTCAGTAGAAATCTTATTGGGCATAATTTTTTCTGGTTCGGTTATTACACAAGTTATAAAACAAGTTATACACATGGTATAACAAGTCATACAACACGGTTATAAAACAAGTTTCGTTTCTCTCATAAAAATTTAAAGACAAATACGCTTCTATTTGCTTATTTGTGTGTAAATATAAAAAAAAAACGAATAATAAATGTTTTGAAAATAAATTAAGTCTACTTGGGTAAGACTAATTTGATATTCTTGCAATCAATGGTTCAACTATAAGAAAAAATTAGTATAATCTAAACGTCTAAAACTCCCTGAAAACGAAAACTAAACAGTTAAATCCGGAGGACAAACAACTTTTTTAGTCCATCGTTACAGTAGCTGTAATTATAGCATCTGCTCTCAGAGGTGGATTGCTTTCGAGTTCATCCTTTAATAAATAAAAACTCTATATAAATTTAAAACAAAGCTACAAGAAAATCAATTGAATATTCTACTTGGACGTGAAAACATTAGTTGTAACTGGAGGATCTGGTCTCAGAGAGACGGATTGCTTTAGAGTACACTCTAAAAACTCTAAATTGAAAATAAAGTTGTAAGATTTAAGAAAAAAACAAATGTCACATCTGGAAAACTCCATCATAGATGAGTAGATGACTTAAATAACACCTCGCTTAAAAAATGCTTTAAAAAAACCGTTTCAAAAACAGCAAAAAAGCAAATAACAGATTGCAAAGTTTATGCAAATAGACATAAATGTACAAACATATGATTTAATATAAAATGTCCGTTCCGGATACCATATGGTATATAAATTTATGATATATACTTCGTGTTTTCCTAGTTGTACGAGTCCTTTTGCGTCGTCTGCCAATTTTAAGATTTTGATCTTGCCAATCGCAATTACCATAACCCTTAAACTTGTCTGGTTCAACTTTTTTACTTTCCATTTTGTCAGTTATCAGTATCACCATCTGATTCAATGCTGTAAACACTGGGTGTCGTTTAAAATAATGATTAAGCAAGTTAAAAAAATATTGAAGCAAACTAAAAACTATAAAAAAAAACGTTTTTATAACTGACATATCGCAACCAATAAAACAGCGTAAGAAAAAAAAATGTATTTCAGAGAAGAAAAAAAGAGCAAAAATATAATTAACTCAAGTGTGTAAAAAAATTTGTTTGGCTTGTTTGTGATCTGTATTTCCGAAGTTGAAGACAAATGCGAATGCATGGAAGCAATTGTTAACTAATAATAATAATAATGATGATTAAGCAAGTTAAATAAATATTTCGACACACTAAATATAATAAAAACGCAAAGCAAAAATGCGATGCAAAAAGATACAGACGAATTAAAACCTTCAAATTTAAAAAGTATAGAATTCCTGTAAAAAAAAAGAAAAAACGTCTGCCATCAAAACATAAGTAATTCGCTATCACCAAGTTTTGATTCATACTTCAGAGAAGAAAAAAAATGAAGAAAATCAATGTGTGTACGTGTGTACACTTTAATTTTTTTCTTTATTTTATAAGTTTATTACATGGTGTATTTCCTGTAAATCCGGAGAAAACAAGATTCACCCTTTAATAAATAAAAACCCTATATAAATTTAAAATAAAGCTACAAGAAAATCAAATGAATATTCTACTAGGACGTGAAAACATTAATTGTAACTGGAGCATCTGGCCTCAGAGGCAGATTGCTTTAGAGTAAACTCTAAAAACTTTAAATTGAAAATAAAGTTGTAAGATTTAAGAAGATAACAAATTCCACATTTGAAAAACTCCATCATAGATGAGTAGATGACATATATAACACCTTGCTTAAAAAAATCGACGAAAAAAAACCTTTCAAAAACTGCAAAAAAACAAATAAGAAATTGCAATGTTTATGCAAAACATAAAACAGCTTAACTTCTTAAATTACTAAAGAAAACGAATAGAGGGAAATATATACCTGTCGATCCTGTATCCTCCTCATTTAAGCCCTGACAAAAAAAATAAAAATATTTTATTCATAGGTACAAGAAACTCGGGTACACTCAATATTAAAAGAAAGAATTCTAAGAATTACAAAAAAAATATAATAATTTTCCTCATTTTCCTTCTGACCCTATCTGAGGGCTCGAGAGTGCCCGTTTTGTTATCTTCTGAATCCGTAATCGTCATCGAGGAAGACTGATTGTGTAATCAGTGGATGAAAGAAAAAGACGAATTAAAACCTTGAAAGCAAACCTAAGCTTTTGAATTTCAAGAAAAGCATAATTGCAAGTCATTTAAACAATGAATCGAATGTACTTTATGTGAACTTAAAATAAATAAACATATTTCTCTACAGAAAGTAGAGTAAAGTGGTTGCTTGTTCTGCAAAAGAACCAAGACAATTGGTAGCAACTGAAAAAGAGGGCACTTCAATAGCGTCGTTATTTTCAGGATAGTTTTCTTTAACAAAATTTGCTTTGCTCTCCATCTCTTGAGGAGCAACCGTTCGTGTAAATTATTCAGTTCCAGATTCTGAACAATCGAACAGTGTTGCAACATTTGTAGATGCTTTGTTGACTGTTTCAAATTCAGTTAAATCAACAACATTTGCAGTTGAAGCAGTTGTTTCAGGCGAAAAATTTTTCGCAAAAGGGGCGTGGTCAACCTTTTTTTTATAATATCTATACGACTTCCTGACTCCTGACAGAAATTTCTTGCAGACAATAATTTTTTAAACAGATATTATACATTTATTATATTTTATTTTTAAGTTTTATAACATTAGTGGGTATATTTTTCAGGTATATTTGTCAGACTTTTTTGCCTTTTCTAACAACTGCTTGTCTCCTTTTATTTCCTCCCAAAATTGTTCACAGGTTAAGCCGATATTTACTTTCACTTTCATTACGCTCTCAAGGGTACTAATTTTGAGATGAGATTTTTCTTTGGTCCAATACTGGCCCAAAATGCTGAAAATTCGTTCGCATTCAGCATTTGTTAATGGAAGCGTAAAGATTAATGCCGCTAATTTTTCTAGCAGCAACGGTTTTATTGTGCTATTTGCTTCATTCGCACTTTCGATCAACGTTCTCCACCTCATAACTAAGGGTACTGAATCACTTTCCCACTTTTCTAAATTTATGTCTATACAGGTTTTTATACAATTGTAGGTATCAAAAATATCATTGTCACTTATGTCAGGCATTGGTAGCGACTTGGTTGTATCTATGATTTTTTTAAATTCTTCGTAGGCGAATCTCCTGTTGAGTATAAGATGGTTCATCTTCTTTTATTTGTTGCAAAATCTGTTAGCCCAAGTTTCCAAATAATCTATTATCGCAGTATAAAATCTCACAACTACTGAAGTAACATAAGATCTATCTAACAATCCTTCTGTTTCAAGTTTTTAAAACATTGTCAGCCATGAATGGTATAAAAGCGCTTTCACGTCTGCTTTTATATTTAGAAAGTAAATTATCAAATATGGATTTCACAGTTTCATGAAATAAATTAAATTGAAATAAAAAATTGAAATAAAAAAAAATACTCGCTATAGCGCTATAACTCTTTAAGCTATCGACTATAAGTAAAAATCGAATTCTCTAAGAAAATATTTCTCTATACCAAAAACTCTAAGAGTTAAAGTCTCTATAAATTTATGGCGGGAAAATTGCTGACCGTAAAGACTTATTTATAGTCTCTATAACGATATATTGTCATAGTAACAATGTCACTCCTCAACAATTTATTATAAGTACTTCTCTCCGTATTTCGCAAGTGATGCTAATTTTTGTTCTCTTATAATTATTGGTATCGTGTAAAGTTAATAATAGGTACATACATACAAAATGCTGGAAACAGCATGTACGGTTAGAATAGAATATTTAATTAAGCGGTCAAACACGACAAAACAGTGAGAAAACATTGTTTTTTTTTGTTTCGAAACTGTTGAAACTAAAACTTAAAGGAATTGATCACTAAATGTTAGGCTTGTTTTTTTAAATGCCAATATAATCCTTTTCTCTACTTATAAATATTATTTTTGTTGTTCCAATAAAAATAAATTAAAAAATACTATTTCCATACTTTTTGATTTTAACTGTTTTTTTCATATTTCACACTTCTTCCTTTCTTTTTCCTTCTGCGTCTCTTCCCCATTATGCTGTGAAAGGGTTAAACCAGTGACGCACTTGTGCTTTTCTGAGGGCGTGTTCCACCAAATTCATGGCACAGTGAGAAAAATTGACGGAAAGGAACCACAAAATGTTAGGCTTGATTTTTTAAATGCCAATGTGTTCATGTAATCTTTTTCTCTACTTTTAAATATTATTTTTGGTGTTCCAATAAAAATAAGTTAAAAAAATATATTTCTATACTTTTTGATTTTAATTTCAGAAAATAAAAAAAAATTAAGCAAAAATAAAAATAACTCAAGCTTGTAAAAAAACTTGTTTGTCCCAAACAAACGCAAAGCAAAAATGCGATGCAGGAGCACACATAGATGAAAGATACAAACGAATTAAAACCTTCAAATTTAAAAAGTATAGAATCCATGTAAAAAAGAAAAAACGTCTGAGACAAAAACTTACGTAACTCGCTAAACCAAAGTTTTTGATTCATTTTCTATTGAAAAAATTGACGTAAGAGCACAACCAGAATTTGAATTTGCAGCATAATTTACGCTACATCTCACCAAGTCCAGACACCGGGTTAAACATAAAGATGTAGCAGATATAACAGATAAAAACAAATAGCTCTATTGTTAAAAAATTCTAATAACGAAAAAAAGTTTAATACAGTGGCTTTGTTTATCATTTTTATTAAAACTCAGACCAAATGTTTTTCCAAAACTGGCTTTTAGAATAAAGAAACAATTTTTGCATTTAAGTATCTTTCAATTTTTTTGGTTAAGACCACTTTATTGGTAAGACCACAAAGACAGTTACTACAAAGCATGAAAACAATTGTTAAATAATGATTAAGCAAGTTAAATAAATATTGCAAAAAACTAAAATTAATAAAAATGCAATGCAGCATACAGACGAATTAAAACCTTCAAATTTAAAAAGTATAGAACCCATTTAAATATATAAATATAGAATCCATGTAAAAAAAAGAAAAAAGACAGTTACTACATTGAGCCATCATAATTTAGAATTTCTTCAATATCATATTTTATGTTACAAAGACAGTCGAGGTTTTTACACTGGAGGCTATCGTGGTGCATTTTTGTTTTGAAACTGTTGAAATTGAAACTTAAAGGAATTGACCACTAAATGTTAGGCTTGTTTTTTTTAAGTGGCAATGTTCATATAATCTTTTTCTCTAACTTATAAATATTATTTTTAGTGTTCCAATAAAATAAGTTAAAAAAATACTATTTCCATACTTATTGATTTTAACTGTTTTTCATATTTCAGAGAAGAAAAAAAAAACAGAAGCAAAAATATAAATAACTCAAGTTTTTGGTTTCACTTGACACGTTGCGTTACTTACTTACTATGTCAAATACCCAATAATGGACTTAATAAAATAGTCAACTCTATTTCATAAAACAATGCGGTCTAAACCAAAAAGACCTAGATTTCTATTTTGGAAATGTTTACTATAAATTCTGAGAAAACATTGCTTTCCTTTCGCTTTGCCTGTAAAAATTGTTTACAAAGGCACAAAAAAAGAAAGTCTGGTTGAAACTGAAACTTAAAGCAATTGACACTAAAAATAATAAAAAAACGTTTAGAATTAGTTCACATTCTATTTATAACTGACATATCGCCGCCACCAATAAAACGGCGTAAAAAAAAAGAAATGTATTTCAAAGAAGAAGAAGAAGAAAAAAAAGCAAAAATATAAATAACTCTCAAGTGTGTAAAAAAATCTTGATTGTCTTGTTTGTGATCTGTACTTCCGAGGTTGAAGGCAAGCGCGAAAGCATGGAAGCAATTGCTATTTAATAATAATAATTAAGCAAGATATTTGTTTATTATACAAAACGATAAACAATCTTTATCGTCGTTATAATACAACATTTTTTCTATAGCGGGACTTAAAGTTTAAGAGAAAAAATACAATTTCAAAATTTAAAAAGTATAGAATCCATGTAAAAAAAAGAAAAAACGTCTGCCACAATTATTTAATGGTTCGACCTAAAGGTCACAGAAACCTAGTCTTGTAAATACAATGTACAAACATATAATTTTATATAAAATGTCCGCTTCGTAGAGCAAAAAGAAAGAGGAGTGTTGAACTTTTGCTTGGTAAGTTTAGTAACACTTTTTACATAAAATAATGTTTGAAAAAAAAAAATAGAATACACTACAAATACACTAAGAAAAAGTCCACTACCATCAACGGCGTAAGAATTAAAATAGATTTTTAAATAGACATAAAAATTGTCAAAAAATAAAAGTAAAAATTTTTGGCAGATAGAATTTTTTAAACATTTTTTTATGTTCCTGGTATTTTCCTACTTGAAATTTTTCTCTGGGACGCGAGTTCTGACGCACCCAGGATGTTCTGATGTATTCTGAATTTGTCACGATATCTGGGTTCATGTTCTTGTAGCCATTTTAGCAAAAGGGGCCCTAAATTTTGTCCTGCAGGATCCACTATAACTCTTTCAACGGCAACTTCGGATTCCTCCATTGTACCGAAATTAAACATATCCCTCGGTCGGTACCGTGAAGACGGTGAATTTGCCAACATCTCAAATAACTGCTCTCTCGCTAAATTGAGTCTGGTTTGGAAATCAATGTTCTTCTGGTCCAAGGGAACAGCTTTATCAAATGCCTTAACATCATGCCAATTTTTCAAATTAAAATTGCCCATACTCCATAAGCCTTACTAAATTTGGGACCATGGTCTGAGTTTTTATGCAGTCTTCGATGGCTTCTTTGTTGTAGTTTAAATAGCAGCAGGCTAAAGCCTTTTTACACAAATATAGTGGCTTTAATGGGTGTAACTTTATGGCATAGTACTGTTTCGCCTCTGCGAATTGGGAATTTTGAATGGCTGCATCTCCCTTGTTTTTATATAATCTTGCTGCACCAAGCTGGCCTATGTCTATCCCTTCTATTTGCAGACGAACATATTCCAATAGGTCCATTTTTTGAAAAATTCTTGTGTCACAGTTTACTCATAAAAGATTGAGTGATGACCTTCGTTCATCCGAAAGGTTATCAGTTTTAACTTCGTCATCTAGAAGATCTACTATCTCTAAGATTATTTACTCTCGAAAATTCCAATTGTCCATAGCGTCAGTATAAATTTTGTCAAAAAGAAAGGTTCTATAATTGCATAGATAAAGGAAAGAAAATTTTGACAATGTGAATATGCGGTTGATATTTCACAAAACATGATTCGTTTTAATTGCTAAACGAGACGTAACAATTTTATTAAATCTTTTTGTCTACTGATATATTATACATAGGCTGTTTCAGAAGAGAAAAATTGCAAAAATTATTAGGTCTATCGTTAAAATAGAATTCTAATAACAAAGAAACAATTTCCGTGGTAAACAACGCGTATTCCAGCCAATCCGAGGAAAATTATTTATGTACCAAAAATACAAATGACTAATGTTTGTAAAAAGAAAATTTGTTTGTCCTAAACAAAAACGTAAAGCAAAAATGCTATGCAGGAACATACAGTGGATGAAAGAAAAAGACGAAGAAAAAGACGAACTAAAACCTTCAAATTTAAAAAGTATAGAATCCATGTAAAAAAGAAAAA
This sequence comes from Tribolium madens, assembly GCF_015345945.1. NCBI lineage: Eukaryota > Metazoa > Arthropoda > Insecta > Coleoptera > Tenebrionidae > Tribolium > Tribolium madens. Next base: position 4,202,813 of record NW_025400995.1, on the reverse strand, counting down.
CGTCTGCCACAAAAACATACGTAATTCAGTATCACAAAGTTTGTGAAGAAAAAAAAATGAAGAAAATCTAATTAGTCCATCGTTACAATAGCTGTAATTAAAGCATCTGCCCTACGAGGTAGATTGCTTTTAGAGCACACTTTAATAAATAAAAGCTCTATGTAAATTTAAAAGGAAGCTGCAAAAATTTCGACTTAAAAAATTTATTTGTATCAATTTGCTACTGTACCAAACTTCTGGGAAACCAAAGCTTTTGAGTTTCGGGAAAAGCAAATCAATTAAACAATAAATCGCATAAACTTTATGTGGATTTAACAAAAAATAAACATATTTCCCTACAGGAAAGAAAGAAAATGAAAAAGAAGATCTAAGTGTGCATGTACCCTTTGATTTTCTTCTTTATTTTGTAAGTATATAATATATTGTGAAAATAAAAAAAAACGTAAGCTTTCGCGATTGAAATCTAGATCTTTTTTTAGACCGTGTTGTTGTAGGAAAAGGAAATAATAGAGTCGACGTCTCGCTAACTCTCGTAAGGGGCATCCTCAGAAATCAAATTTGGCTTCAAATAGTGAGCAAAACGTTAACTCTATTTCATAAAACAACGCGGTCTAAACCAAAAAGACCTACATTTCAATTTTGACAACGTTTACTAGAAATTATGAGACAACATGGGTTTTTTTTTGCTTTGCCTACAAAATATGTTTACGAAAGCACAAAAAAAAAGAAAGTCTGGTTGAAACTGAAACTTAAAAGGAATTGCCAAAAAGAAACCACTAGAAGTTAAAGTTTGTGTCCCAATTTGACATAGGAAACCTCACCAGACCCAGGTTCAGTTTTGTTTAAAAGGTCCTGCAAGACACTAGACCACTGGTCGCTGCTATTCCTGTATAATTATGACTTTAATTTTAAAATAAGAAGCACCATGTGTACATTTGAATGCATCATCATAAGATGTAATTAATAGTTCAACTATCAGAACAAATTAGTATAATCTAAACGTCTAAAAGTCCCGGGAAGTAAAAAACTAAACAATTAATCCGGAGGACAAAGAAATTTTTAGTCCATCTTTACAGTAGCTGTAATTAAAGGATTAGCCCTCAAAGCTGCTTTAGAGCAGCTCACCTTTTAATAGGTAAGAACTATATAAATTTAAAATAAAGCTGCAAAAAAATCAAAGACAAATTTGTGATCTTTCTTACACAAAGAGGAAGACTGATTCATTTTTGTAAATTCATCCATCCAAAATTTTCCATCTTCGGTTATTCGCATTTGTATAACTGACAATTTTTTTACTTTTCACCAAACAATTGTAGTTGTAACTGGAGGAACTGCCCTCAGAGACGAATTGCTTTAAAGTACACTCTAAAAACCCCAAATTAAAAATAACTACTAAATTCCACTTAAGTTGCTTACTTATGAAGGAACTAAGGAATATTTATCCCAGTGTCTCTTCATAGATGAGTGGATAAATAACACCTTATTTAAAAAGAAACCTAAGAAAAACAACCGTCTTAAAACAGCAAAAAAGCAAATAAGAAATTGCAGTGTTGATGCAAGTAGACGTAAAACAGCTTAAACTGCTTAAATTACTAAAGCAAACAAATACATCGAAATATATACTTATCCTTTTCATTTAAGCCCTGAGAATAAAATTCAGAATGTTTTATACATAGGTTCAAGGAACTCAGGTACACTCAATAATAAAAGAAAGCATTCTAAGAATTACAAAAGAATTTTTTCTAGTCAGAATAACAAGTTGCTAGTTCAACATTTTATTATATCACCCCGATAAGAAAATTATAGAAGTCCCAATAATAATTTAAAGAGAAAAAATTCTAGTTTAAGATAACTATATAACTATAGTTGTAATATTTAGAAAATTTAGTCAAATTGTTATTTGTCTGTAAAATCTTTCATCAACTAATACCGGTATTGCAAATGTATTTACAGCGTTCATTTTTTCAAGCGAGAAAATTTATTTGAACATTGTTAATTTTACAATAAAATTCTTGTATTGGGTGATCTGTACTTTCGAGATTGAAGGCAAGTGCGAGAGCATGGAAGGAATTGTTGTTTACCAATGATTAAGCAAGTTAAATTAGGAAGTTGTTTGAATGTTTTGTTCGTAGCAAGCTCGAATATGCCGCCATTGTGTTGTCACCTTACCAATAAAGAGTTGAAATGGTGCAATGTAATTTATCCACTAAGACAAGTCGATTTTAGCCCCATGCTTAAAAGGTTTCACATAAGAAGAAGTAATTTTTTTTTTAATCCTCAACATTTCTTTTATTTCTTCGTCTTCCGGGTAACATTTTGTCGCCCAACGTGGGTCTAAACTATCAACAATTGCTATTGCGTCCTCCCCCTGAGAATATAGTGTTACAGAGACAATGAAAAGAAATAGAACAGATTCGACAACTCCATCATCACCGCAATCAGGTCAAGAATCAGTGAGCATTGGTACCCTCCGTGAAGTTATAAGAGCACTACACAATTCAGACACAGTGGAGACACTACCGGAGTTTTTCGGAAGGGACCATGAAAACCCGTTGACATTTGTGAATGAATTTGAAATAATTATAACAGATGACACGGAACGACTTCAGAAAATTCCATTACAACTGAGAGAAGGCGCCGTGGCAGCGTTTGGATTGTACGCCGAGTTATTACGGCGAATTTAAATCGTCATTTTTGCGTCACTGGGACAGCGACAAAAGCTTTGTTTGCTTATGTGCTGATCTGTGGTCGAAGAAACAAACAGTTAATGAAACAGTAGAAGAATTTATTCGCCGAAAGCAGGCTTTGGCTCGCCATGTTCATCCAGAGCTACCAGAGAAAGACCTGATACGATTGTGTCGAACACTAATACATCCTGAAATCTCCAGATACTGTGTTTTTGGAAGAACATCTAGTATTGAGGAATTATTTACAGGCTGTGTAGCTTTAGAAAGCAGTTTATTACGCTCATCTCCAGCTAATTTCATTGCTAGTGCAAAAAATGCAACACAGCCTCAAAAAAAAATCTTCCACAATGTCGTTATTGTCCTCAACGACATTTCCACGTGAATTGCCCCGTATTAAAAGAAAAACGATCGGGAAACGAAAAGGGGGCCGCGACTGTCCAGGCTGCGACGACCGAGCACGGCCCTTCTTACTTTCAAGATTAAACCCTGCAGCCACCATAACAGACACCTTTACTGGGAGAGGGGTTATCATCAAAGCTCCCAGTGGCGCCCAGAAAAATATCCTTTCACAACAAACATCAAAACTATTGTTTCTACGACACACCGCTGCCAAGTTGGACACCGATCAACTTCCCAGGATCTGTGTGAAAATTAACAACAGGCAACTACTAGCTCTGGTTGATACCGGAGCATCTGACAATTACATCCGGCACAACGTTATAGATGTACCGTACCGGAACTTAAAACCATCCTATCAGACTCAAAGTTGCGGCTGGTTCTAACCATACAGCCATCACGGCTACACAAACCGTCTTTTTAAAGGTGGGTGACGACTCTGGACCAGAACAATTTTTAGTAGTTCAAGAGCTTCATGAAGAAATAATAATTGGCGGAAAATTAAAAAAAATATGGCAATTATCGATTACTTTCGTGGCACGTTACACCTTGATTCCTCGATGCGACATACAGTGTTCTCTGGCGATTGGAAAATTTATCTAAAGTGAACAATAACATAAAGGCTTTAACACTGGAAGAAGTTACACATTGTTTCCCGCAAACCAAAATTCCGGAACTAACTCAGCTTCTTTGTAATTTTGCTCCCATATTTAATGAAGACCCACAACAGCAACCATACAACACCATATCCGAATAAAAGAAAAGACTCCTTTTCGAGTTATACCATATTGTTACTCGGACGAAAAAAAAAAGAAAATCATTCAAGAACAGTTAGAGCAAATGGAATTATTGAACCATCTACCACTGAGTACGCGTCTCCAATCGTCATAGTCAACAAAAAAGACGGCAAACCACGTTTTTGTGTTGATTATAGAAAATTGAACGCCGCTACCATAGATGAGGCAGCAAAAGGTAAACCCACATTTTTTTTCCCCTAATAGTACCCACATAATGAATTACAAAAAATATGAAGTTATATAAAATAAAGCAAGGATCAGAAAGTATTGAACCTTTCGAGGAGTATCCGGGGGAGGGGTGAATTTATGTGTATACCTTGAGAAATTTCTAAGGATTTCTTAATTTTTATAGATTTAACTGGATTTATATAGATGTCTTTGGATTTCTATGGAATTCCATAGGTTTCCATGGATTTTCTTGAATGTATTTTAGAAAAATGTACTTGGAAATACAGCTTACTGCACGCAAGCGCAGTACAATTTAAGCAGAATTAATACTCTATCCTGGACTGTATCACTTTTGATGATCATTCACACTACACGCTCACCCAAAGAGAGAAAAAAAATGTGTTAGCCCATTTTTTTCTTACTAGCTAATTAGATCTACCTTATAATCTAAATACAATGTTGTTGTTATTTATAAAACTTTGATACAAAATATTAAACTACATTATACATAAATTCATCGTCAACTTACAACTTCATAGTTTAACTGTTTATAGTAGTGCCGATACTTAGTTTTTGCTACACTATTATATTAATTGTCGTAGGTCACTTCACTCACATGTGGTATGGTTTTACTCTGTTTTTATACAGTGTTAGTTCCTTATAATCTACCTCAATAACTATGTTAGGACTTTTATCTTCAACAATACTATACGATCTTTTAAACAAAGGTTGTAATTTAATTTGAACATTATTTTTAACTTAAACTAATTCTCCCATTCTATAGTTGATGATTACGCTAGTTTCGAACTTTTCTATTAACTTTTGACTTTATCAAGTTATTACGAGCATCGTTGCTCACTTGTTCTAACCGATATTTTAATTCAAGATGGTAATCATCAAAATTATTAAATGGAACTTTTGAATTAACAATCCTTTAAGGTAAATGCACAATTTTTCAAAAACTAATACGAATGAAGTACACTTTTCGTATGCATAGGCAAAACACTAATATGTTACCCAAAAACTCCAAGTATCGGGACGTTTCGCAAATTGCATTCTTAAATATGCTCCCAAACATTTATGTGAGTTTTCTAATGAGCCTAACGTTTCGTGGTGATAAGCAGTTGAATTAAGTTGTTTTATTCCGAAAAGTTTACAAGTCTCGGTCAATACGGAAGCCAAAAATTCAGTACCTTTGTCAGTATCAAATAATACCGTAAAATAAAATTTTCAACGAAACTTCTAGCAACTGTCGTCGCTTCTTTATTTATTAAAGGATAACCTACGAATTCACTTAGTTCGCATTTGAAAGTTTGAATGTATTCATGATCTTGTAAATTTTTTGGAAATCAGAAGATGTTTGTTATTACTACCATCGGTTCTTTCATCGGTTTTGAATGTTTGTATCGCTGACAATCATCACACTTTTTCGTAAAATTTTCAACATCTTATAATTTTTTTTTACTTTGTTGCGCTATTTATTTAACTTGCTTAACCATTATTAAACAACGATTGTTAGTATGCTTTTGCACTTGCCTTCAATCTCGGATGTACAGATCACCCAAAGGTGATTGAAGTTACTTCAAGAGGAGGATTTATTATTATTTTTAGTTTCCGCAAATTATTCCAAAAATAACAGCACTCTCTATAATTTATGCGCATTTATGTTATTAACACAGTACAGTTTACGAACAGGACAGTGGTTCTCAAAACCAACTTGGAAGTGAAGAAATCGAGTATCTCGGTCACATTGTATCCGCACCTGGAAATCGTCCATGATACGAATTCAAGAAGCAAAATCACCAAAGAACGAAAAAGAACTTCAGTCATTTTTGGGGTTGTGCAACTGGGTACGCGATCCCGAACTTTGCTACTAGAGCTGCGTTCCATACAGATCACTTGGCTAATTCAAAGCGTTGGCACTGGGGCGAGATTGAAGAAAAAGCTTTTAATGTTTTGAAGAAATTACTCTCCAGACAAGAGGCTCGTTGAACAACATTCAAGTTGGCTATTTTTTATTTTGATTTGTAACAGTTGAATTTTTATAAATAACAAAAAGTCATTTTTTTTAAAATCCTCAACATTTCTTTTATTTCGTCGTCTTCCGGGTAACAGTAGTTACAAAAATTAGCATAAAAATATGTAGTCTCTTTTTATTACACTTTTAATTTTAACTGTTTTTTTTTTATTTCAGAGAAGAGAAATAATGTTTAAAAAAAATATAGAATACATGACAAACACACTAAAAAGAGGTCCGCCCTCAACAACATCGCCGGCATTGAATTGAAATAAATAAATAAATTTTGACTTGTGGATTGTCCAACCTCCGGGTCACACTTGTATGTTTTATATGTCATATTGTAAGTTTTAAAGGCGTACCAATGCCAAGGCAAGTGTTTTTACTCCGTGGCTGAGCATCTAAACCCCACCAAACACGCAATAGTCCAAGCCCTCCTTCATATCGTGTCTCCATCAAGGGTCTCAAGGTCTTGCTGCCTACCAACAAACTTGAATTCAATCTCAATCCTTTCAAATTAATAAGTTTTGGCCATGTTTTCATCCGCTGATTGGACAAGAACGCTGTGGGTAGATGAGACAGTCGCACCCCATTCCAATCGGATAATTAAAATAAAATTTAAACAATTTAAACAAATCAAGCAGTCAATGCGGAAAAGCTCTACCTGTTGTAAAAACAAGAATTAACAAAATTTTAAAACATGTGTAAAAGCTACTTTACACTATGCGACTTATCATATGATTTGTCTTTAGAGTTGTCATATGAGTTTTCGTATGATCTGGCAACTAGACGGAGTTCAAAATGTATAATGTCGTAGTCATTGGGCGTAATGCGTCATTTCGCGGAAAGCCTAGTTATTAGCCGTACTGCCGGCAGAAGCTGTAATCAAATAAATATTCCTTTGTTTGACTGAAATCTTACGTTATTTCAGGAATTGCCCACTTAATTGTCGTCAAACAAAGTAACCGGTTAAACAATTACATGTTACAGCGTTTGACGGAAGTGTATTTAGTCATTTGCTGAAAGCTTGAAATTTTTTTGAGTAGTATTTCGAGCCGTAACATTTAGTAATTATTGGACTTTTCCTAATGAAAATGGATAATTATAAGAGTTTGTTTTATGACAAATTAAATGAATATTATTTGAAGAACAAAGATGCCAAAAAACCGTGGAGTTATGAAGAAATGAAGGAGGTAAAAGACTTTTAATCTCAAAATACACCTTTATTTCTTTCAGTTGAACTAATTTTAGGCTGCATTGTTTTGCTACAATAACAATTTTGTTTCTTTTTTCCGGCTTTTCTTCTACCAAAAATTTACATTTCTACAGAAATGTATCAAACATTTCAAGACTTTTCAGCAAATGACTAAAATACACTTCCGTCAAACGCTGTAACATGGAATGGTTTAACCGGTTACTCGCATAGTGTAAACTAGCTTTAAAAAGAAAAAACATCTGGACAAAACTTGTAAAAACTTAAAATCCATACAATTCACAGATATGTGCATGCAAATATGTAATTTGTGCAACAACAAAAAAACAGCCCTATGAAGAGACGTCTGGCCCCAGCGTAAAAGTAAATAAGAATGTGGTAACAAAAATACGTTTAGAATTAGTTCGATAATTAAAATAAATTTAAATAATTTAGGAATTAAGCAGTAAACCTATAATTTTTGCCCCTAATAGTACTGACATAATCAATTACAAAAGAATATAAAAAAGGAGCTCCCCTCAGAGGCGGATTGTATCAGAGCAGACTCTTAAATAGGTAAAAACTCTATTTATGCAACTATAGATACATTATACTATTCATAAATCACACCCGTGACTTATTATAAATTACTAGTGTCTTACCATAAATCACAAAAATATAATTTTTGTAAGCAGAAAGTGTTTCATTAAAAAAAATTGTAGATAAAACCTCGTTTTTGACTTGCAGATAATCGCTATAATTCACTCACGAGCCATTGGCTCGTGTATAAACTTCATCAATTATGTAATTTTTTTGGGTTGACTTTATTGAAATTCTTTCGTCTTTATCTTAAAAGCTTGCTAACACACTTAAAAAAAACAAAAATAATAACTTGATTTTGTAATTTGTAGACATGTTTTGACAAGATRTTGCAAAATAAATAAGTCTGTTTTAAAGACGAATTAAATCAAGAGAAACAAGCTAGAGTGGGGTAAAAGATAGAAGTACACCTGAACGTGTATGAGTAGTATCARGAATTCATAACCAAGACGCTTCTCAGATGAGTTCACATTAAAAAAGAGAGAAATTTTTGGAAACAATGGCGTGTAGATTTGCATTACTATCGCAACATTTTAGAACGGACGCCACTGGTCCGCGTCTTCTCTTATGTTTGCGCACTCTAATATATAATATAAATTCCAATCTAGTTTGGTAAATTTTTTAGCCCGTTTTAGCAACATTTTTCAAAAACATTTCAAAAACGCACTAACTAATAGTAATATAATTTATTGTATTTCTTTTATATAATATTTAAGAATTCTGAATCGATTCCAAATAATGGGACTCAACGAACAGAAGTTGAAGAAGAATCTGGACARAACGAACAAAATCTTGCAAGAAAACAGCGAAAACAAGAAGCTGGAAATCTCCGGAMAAGAATTCAAGAAGGCGTGCGACAGGTTCATGATGCCACCACATTTCAGCAAGGCAGCCAAAATCATCAGCAATATGAAGAACAGGCAACCGAAAGGAAGGCGATTCACAAAAGAATTCAAGCAACACGCACTGGAATTACTAATTACAACACCTACTTTGCAAGCCCCAGTGCGTATCGGATAATGGTGAAAAAGTTTCACTATACTTCAGTCAGAACTCTGAAGAGAATGACTGAAAATTTGTAATATTATCTAGGATTTAATGATTTTATTTTTAGAAGCTTGCAGCTGAGATTGAAATCCAAAGGTGATAARGCCAAATCGTGCATTATCACAATGGACGAAGTCTCGCTAAAGGTAAATTTGTTCTATGACCGGAAGAGAAACGAGACCATCGGATT
>NW_025400995.1:4179908-4192218 GCF_015345945.1 Tribolium madens | reverse complement strand
TTGTTGCATTACCACCTACTTACCCACTTCAATAATGAGTAATATAAATGAATAGTTTGTTTTATCAGTGATTTTTAAACTGTTTCAAATGAACTCTTATACAGAGTGATTCTTAAATAGACCGACAAAATTTTATCACAGCTTTGCAAAAAAATGGAGACAAACTGTACCCTTTTTACGTTTATATCTTTTAGGGGCAAAACCCCCTTGATCCCTGCCACTTAGGGCATTTATAAATTGTTGCAATGATCAAGTACATTTTCATCAAATTAATACATCTTAACCGAGCTGGCATTTCTCGGGATTTGGAGAAATTAACTTAATTTTAACTCTAATTTCCAGTTCCAAAATGATCGCGTTGTCATTATTATTATTAAATAAATATTATTGTTATTATTATGTGATCCAATAAAAGAAAAATAATAAAAGCGCAAAGCAAAAATGCGATGCAGGAAGACACAGACGAATTCAAAAAAAAAAAAGTATAGAATCCATGAAAAAGAAAAGAAAAAACGTCTGTCACAACTATTTTATGGTTCGATCTAAAGGTCACAAAAACCTAGTTTTTTTTGTACATACTTGTACAATGTACAAACATATGATTTTATACAGGTTGCGCGCCCCAGAGAATAACACCATCTAAGGTAAGATACCAGGAACATGGAAAAAATGTTAAAAAAAAATTATCCATAACAATTTCGAAGTTATGAGGGTTTAAAGTTTGCACTTTGACTCTTTTGCTATAGGCTATTAAAAGAGGAAATAAGGAAGCTGTACCTAAATTGTAACTCTGTTCAATGCTATTTGTGGCTTTCATTGGCAAAATTTTTGTCCCTTTACTAAATAATTGTAAAAAAAACATATACAAAATCATCAGTATCATTAAATAGATATAAAAAAATGTCAAATGTCAAAATTTGTGTCAGAATTTTTTAAACATTGTTTTCATGTTGCTGGTATCTTACCTTACTTGAAAATTTTCTCTGGGGCGCGAGTTCTGGCGCAGCGTGTATAAAATGTCCACTCCGTAGAGCGAAAAGAAAGAGGAGAAGTGTTGAACTTTTGCTTGGTAAGTTTAGCACAAAATAATGATTGAAAAAAAATTATGGAATACACGACAAACACAATGAAAAAAGTCCGCCCCCATCAACGGCGTAAGAAAAAAAATGGGTACAAAATGCTGGAAACAGCATGTGCGGTTAGAATAAAATATTCAATTAAGCGGTCAAACACGACAAAACAGTGAGAAAACATTGTGTTTTTTTTTTAACTATTTCCAAACTGTTGACTTAAAATAAATGTTCCTTTCAAACAAAATTCAGACAATTTTAAACCATACGTACATATGTAAAATGTTCCAAGAAGTCGACTGAGTCCGAAAAAACCGCAACATTCATGTTTTTACCAGCGATTTTCTCGACACCTATTTGTCGTAGGACAATGGTCTTTTTTTTATAAGATAGAAAATTAAAAGTGCTTCCAAACGATAAGTACTATACATCTGCTGTTGCTAATTAATTCTGGAATTGTTGGCAATAGACCGCTCCGGGTACTAAAAATCGCCCCAGAAATGCTGCAGAAATTTAATTCATTTATATATTTTCAATTTACAAATCAAAGGAAGACATTTATAATATATGAGTGCGGTACACACAAACGTCCTTTGTATAGACTTCAAATACATTTGGCAGAAGACAAAAATGTAGAGAAAAAATTCGAAGTAACAATATGTACAACGCAAACTTCAGGGAAACCAAAGCTTTTGAGTTTCAGAAAAAGCATAATTGCAAATCACTTAAACAGTTAATCGCATGTACTTTATGTGAACTTAAAATAAATAAACATATTTCCCTACAGGAAAGAAAGAAAATGAAAAAGAAGATCTAAGTGTGCATGTACACTTTGATTTTCTTCTTTATTTTATAAGTCTATATAATGTATTTTGAAAATAAAATAACGTAAGCTTTCGCGGCTAGAGTCAGATTGAAATCTAGATCTTTTTTGTTGTGTTGTTCTAGGAAGTAATAAGAGTCGGTCTCGCTCACTCTTGTAAGGGGCATCTTCAGAAACCAAATTTGGTTTCACTTGACACGTTGCGTTACTGTGTCAAATATCCCTTAAAATAGTGAGGAAAACGTCAATTCGTCGGGACGAATTTAATAGCATAACTTATCCTCAAACATAAAAAAAAACAATAAATATCCGAGCACAAAATTATTTAACGAATTAACACAACAACAAAAAAAGTCGTCTTAATGTGGATTACATACCACAGTGGTATCGAAGGCAATGAAATAGCAGACCAGACAGCAAAAGAAGTCACAACTTCCCAATTAAGCTCGGACATTATAGACCTGTGGAAAAAGCTGACTTAAAATACTTTCTCAAAACAGAGACAAAAAAATACGAAAATAGAAAAAATTGACTACATGCCTCCAAATATCGGAGAGTGAGAAATATAAATTAAACCGCAGAGAAGAGGTCACAGTAAACCGACTCCTAAGTGGACACACTCGACTAACCCACATGTACCTAATAGAAAAAAAAAGAACCCCCACAGTGTTGCCAAAAAAATAGACGTCACCCACTTATTCCAGTGCCCAAAAACTGCCCAACACCGCATAGATGATGGACTAACACACCTACCGTATACAAACGCAAGACACATAATTAATTATCTTAAGAGTGTTAAATTATTAGATAAATCGTAAAATTAAATTTAAAAACCACTGTATTATGCGCTAATGACCGATGCAGTCGATGCGCTAAAGTTTCAAATAAAACAAAATAAAAAAAAACAAAGCAAAAATGCGATGCAGGAAGATAACAATAGATAAAAGATACAGACGAATTAAAACCTTCAAATTTAAAAAGTATAGAATCCATGTAAAAAAAAGAAAAAAACGTCTGTCACTATTATTTAATGAATCGATCTAAAGATCAGAAAAATTTAGTTTTGTACATACAATGTATGTACAAACATATAATTTTATATAAAATGTCCGCCCCGGATATGGTATATAAATGTGTGTTATATACTTCGTGTTTTCCGAGTTGTACGAGTCCTTTGGCGTCGTCTGCCAATTTTAAAATTTCGATCTTGCCAATAGCAATCACCATAACCTTTAAATTTGTCTTGTTCATCTTTTTTACTTTCCATTTTGTCACTGAAGTTATCACCATCTGATTCAGTGTTGTAAACACTGGGTGTCGTTTAAAATAATGATTAAGCAAGTTAAAAAAATATTGCGGCAAACTAAAAATTATAATAAAACGTTTATTTTATAAGTTTGATAGTTATTTACTATAAATTTTGAGAAAAGAAGTTTCGTTTCTCTCATAAATATTTAAAGACAAATACGCTTCTATTTTGCTTATTTATATGTAAATATGAAAAAAGGAAAAATAAATGTTTTGAAAATAAATTAAGTCTAGTTGTGTAAGATTAATTTGATATTCTGTAATCAATGGTTCAACTATAAGAAAAAAATTGTATAATCTAAAAGTCCCTGGAAGCGAAAAACTAAACAGTTAAATCCGGAGGACAAACAACTTTTTTAGTCCATCGTTACAGTAGCTTTAATTATAGCATCTGCTCTCAGAGGTGGATTGCTGAATAACTCACCCTTTAATAAATAAAAACTCTATATAAATTTAAAACAAAGCTACAAGAAAAATGAATATTCTACTAGGACGTGAAAACATTAGTTGTAACTGGAGGATCTGGCCTCAGAGACGGATTGCTTTAGAGTACACTCTAAAAACTCTAAATTGAAAATAAAGTTGTAAGATTTAAGAAGATAACAAATTCCACATCTGGAAAACTCCATTATAGATGAGTAGATGACATAAATAACACCTTGCATAAAGGAAGCTAAGAAAAAAACAACAAAAACCGTAAAAAAGCAATTAAGAAATTGCAATGTTTATGCAAATAGACATAATACAGCTTTAAACTGCTTAAATTACTAAAGGAAACAAATACAGGAAAATATATACTTATCCTCCTCATTCAAGCCCTGACAAAAAAGTTAAGAATGTTTTATACATAGGTACGTATGTACCTCTACAAGAGACTCGGGTATTCAATAATAAAAGAAATAATAATAATGCTGTAAGCACTCAGTGTCCCTTCTATTTTAATTGTTCGTTCCACACTTGTGTCTTTGTTACATCTGCATTTTATTGTAGAAGTACTTTTTGAAGATAACGAACAAGTACCTAGATGAAAATTGATTACGAAGCATCACTTCTTGATCTGTGTGACCGAAATTTTGTTACAGGTAACGATCTGTGATATTTAAAATTACACAAAGAGGAAGACTGATTGTGTAATCAGTGGATGAAAGAAAAAGACGAATTAAAACCTTCAAGGCAAACCTAAGCTTTTGAGTTTCAGGAAAAGCATAATTGCAAATCATTTAAACAATGAATGGCATGTACTTTATGTAAACTTAAAATAAATAAACATATTTCCCTACAGGAAAGAAAGAAAATAAAGAAGAAGATCCAAGTGTGCATGTACACTTTGATTTTCTTCTTTATTTTGTCAGTCTATATGATGTATTTTGAAAATAAAAACATAAACATAGATTCAGATCAAAATCTAGATCATTTTTGTTTAGACCGTGTTGTTTTAGGAAATAATAAGAGTCGATGTCTCGCTCACTCTTGTAAGGGACATCTTCAGAAACCAAATTTTGGTTTCACTTGACACGTTGCGTTACTGTGCCAAATACCCCTTAAAATAGTGACAACGTCAACTTTATTTCATAAAACAACACGGTCTGAACCAAAAAGACCTAGAATTCTATTTTGGAAATGTTTACTAGACAGTCTGAGAAAACAATGATTTTCTTTCACTTTGCCTGTAAAAATTGTGTTTACGTAGGCACAAAAAAGAGAGTATGGTTGAAACTGAAACTTAAAGGAATTAACGAAAGGAAACCACTAGACGTTAAAACTTGTGGCAATTTAACACAGGAAACTTCACCAGAACCAGGTTCAGTTTTATTTAAAATGTCCTGCAAGACACTAAACCATTGTTGCCGCTACTCCGGTACTATTATGATTTTAAAATAAGAAGCACCATGTGTACATTTGAATGCCTCATCATAAAATGAACATCATAGAATGTATTTAGAATTAATTCGATAAGGTAAACGACAACAAAGACGTTAACTTATTTTTATATACAAGCAAGTTGGCTTTAATACAAAAACCACATTTCTAAGCTTGTACCATCATATATAATGTAAAACGGGAATAATAAAATGTGACGACGCATTCTTAAATGTTTTTTTTTTTTATATAAATTAACAAACACCAAACGTTTATTTTAACCACTACGCGTTTTGACCACAAAGTGGATATCCTCAGGTGAGAATCAAAGGTAATGAAAGTTTTCATTTTCACCTTTGTGGTCAAAAGGCGTTTTAGTTAAAATAAACATTTTGTGTTTGGGTAAATAGTGTTATATTTCACTCGCGACACCAAAAGGTCCAGAGAAAAATAATAACTCAAATAAATCTGCAATATTTGTTGAAGAAAAGCCTTACCAGGCCCACACAATGGGTAAAGTTTTGATTTTATTTTAGATGCTCTCCAACAAGACAAGACCATTATGGCCGCTATTCCTGTGCAATAAATAGTGTTAAAAAGCACTATGTATATAATTGAGTGCATCATAAAAATGAAGAAACCATAAGAGTGTGTTTAGAATTAGTTTGATAAGAAAAATGACATAAAAGACGCTATTTATTTATAATATTTATAAACAAAAAAGTTTAATACAAACGAAAAACACAAAATACCTACTACGTATGAAAAATAAAATTTTATGTTATCATTTTTTTTGTAATATACGTAATCTAGAGACCGGATTTCCTTGCACTGGTAAATTCATTTTGCGAATTAATACAGGTACCAAATTTGAGGACAGCGTAAACCGTAAGTTGTTGATTCCAGGAACCAAATTTTATAGTGCAAAATAATGCAAAATTCGATTATTTTGAAAGAAATTGCAAATTTAATGAATTGTCTCTCATCCATAACAATGAAAAATTAAGTGATTTATTTAATATTCCTGCTGACTTGGCTTTCCTGAGATGACATGGAGTTCCACTTGTTAATGCCATAAAGAGATTAGAAACCAGGAGCTTGTCATTAAATGATCAATTAGAGGTTACCGAAGATATATTCAAAACAATAGGTAAAATTCTAGGACAAAGAGGTGCTACTTTAAAAGAAAAAGCAAAAACAGTGTGGGGAAAGAACCTAGATTACAGTAAATTGAAATCAATAAATGAAGCAGTTGTAAATGGTTCCCGGTTAAATGAAATAAGTGACATTGTAAAAGATCCAAATTTATTAGCTTTTGCTTCACTTACCAGTTCAGACATTGAAAGAAGTTTTTGAACATACAAACGATTGCTGACAGACGTCATTATTTTACTTCAGAGCATCTTGAAATGCATGTTATTATAAATTATAACTGCAATTTTTGATGAAAATTAATAATAGTAATCTAATGACAATAAAGATTTAGTTTTAAAACGTGTTTTTTTTAATGCAAAAAAGTGCAAAATATCTCGCTTTTATTGCAAAATATTATGTTTTTTTTTAATGCAAAAAATCCGGTCTTTTGTAATAACATAAATAATTATATATCTAATAAACATATGTATTAAGTATAAATATAGGATAATTCGTACTACCAAGAACAAAAAGCATGATTTCCATGTTTTTGTACATTGCATAAAAATATATAGTAAGTAAATAAATATAGATAATATTTATTGCAAATAATAAATATTATAATTTTTTGTGTGAGAAATAAGAAGAAAGTCGAAGTATGTAACTTGCATCTTTTAATAATGGCAGAGACATTTGTGTCATAATAAAAAAAAAACTACAAAATAAACAATAAAAATTTAGAAATGGAAATGTGTTGAGGCAAGAAACGACACGTAGAATATGTAAAATCTTACAACACTTAAAAGAGTGTGGAAAATACAAGAAACTATCTTCTACAGAAATAAGCAGAAAATATGAACGATCTTTCTTTACTGCATTTCCACAAAATATAAACTAAACCAAGTTTTCTAGAGACGAAGTAATGAATATAATCAGATATATAAGAAAAAACATAAGTGGCCAAGTGCCTTTGCCATTCAAAACAAGTCCAAAATACAAAACTTTTACCTCTTATCATCTTAAGTAGGTATAATTTTCATATATATTGAGAACAATTGTAACTATACAGGTATGTATTCATGTTGTATTGTATCGTCACTCTGCTAGTTCAAAAATAAAGTCATTGCTTAAAAAATTTTCAAAATTTTTGAAAAACAATTTCCGAATCTCTCTAAAAACTCTAGACAAAGTGAAAGAAAATTCAAATTCTCAGGATGTGTAATTCTATCTTAAACACTCCCACAATTTATAAAAACAAATATAAAAGTATCGAAAATAATACAAACTAAAAGAAAGACAGAGCTCAACACCAGTAAGCCCTAATGTCTGTAAAACAATCAACTGTCAAATCAAAAAAAATATTTGTTTTTTTCAACAACACCAACTCATAAGAATGTCAGAGATTGAACATGTGAGAATAACGAATTAAAATTTAAAAGAGATTATTTATATGAAGTTTCTATGATAAATGTCAAATGTGACATCGATAAATGAAATAGTCAATAATAGTTATAATAGTTATTTATTATACAAGAGCTGTTTTTAACTGCGCAAGCTGAGCGCGAGTTAATAACAGCGAATTAAACGGATACATTATTATTCTGCGAGTGTAATATATATTTCTACTTTTTTGCCTTATAAACCTTCCAATTTTAAAGATAAAAATATCAGTTATCAAAATCCTCCTCTGGAAGTAACTTCGATCAAAGTTACAAAATTTATTTGAACATTGTTAATTTTACAATGAAATTCCTATATTGGGTGATCTGTACTTCCAAGGTTGAAGGCAAGTGCGAAAGCATGAAAGCAATTGTTGCTTAATTAATAATGATTAAACAAGTTAAATAGGCCAAAACCTTGATCAGCTTTGCTGCCTTTTGGTCCAATTTGTGGTAAAATAATGTGTAGTATTAATGTATTATCAATGTACACATTTTTTTTTCTTCTTCTTGGATCTTCTTGGTATGGAAACGATGAACAAAAACACGATTAGCCCGTGACACAGGCTAATCGTGTTTTTATTCATTGTACACATTATTGCCACAAATAAATTATAGTTATTATTCTTATTAAATAAATATTGCGCCAAACTAAAAAAATGCAAGATTATCCTGATTCCTATGCAGCGACAACTACGTGTTTTTTATAAACAAAGTTGGACAAAAAATTTGTGTTGTGCGTGTTAAGTCTTCTATGGAAAAAAAATGGATAATTTGTGCGAAGAAATGCATCATGATGATTTTTTCTGATGTGGAACCTTCTTTGGATGATAGTGATGCCATAATAATGAATAAACTGCTTTTTCAAAATTGTCTGTTGCAACTTGTCCCAGTCCTGCGGTAAACACAGTTATGGAAGCGTAAATTTCGAATGTACAAGCGTTCAAAATTGCAACATTTGTATTGTTGTCCAAACACCGATTGAGTAACTTTTAGAATCTGATGCGATAATCATTTTTTTATTATACCTGCATCATAATCACTGATTAAAACACGCAAAAGCGTACATAAAGGCGCCTTTAAAGCTCTAGTGCTTTAAAGTTACCATGATAACAATAAATTTAGTTAGAAATTTAGATAATGCTAACACGAACGAATTTATTGATTTATTGAAATACACATGAATCGTACAATTACTGTTTGAAAATTATAACCCGGAACGTTTAATTACATCGTTATTATTTAAACTAGTAGAAGACTCCCTCCTCCCATTGCGCTGTTTCACATACATTTCTTTTTGGAGCCACAGATCTAATAGTATTACTTCCACTTACTGCCCCAATAATGCGCCTTGACACACAAAGTTTATTCGTGGTAGACTCTTCAACATACGAATTTGCCACCGTTGAAGACTTCCACCCAACTTGTCGTTTAAGTTCATCCACACTCATTCCAATATTTGCCATGATTGTTGCAGAAGTCCGTCGAAACGCGTGYCCTGTGTATTTTTTAGCATCTGGAAGCTTTAGATAGGTCGCAACAAGAGACGGACATTGACCAAACAACTATTTTGATTGAAGTGGATTCTTCAATATAGCCACTACGCCACTTGCCGCTAGCCACTACGTACTTGCACTACGCAAATTTTGATTTTTCCGGAATTAATCGCAGTTCTGCTAGCCTTTTAATATCTTCACTCATTTTCTGAACTGATTTTTACAAACGTCGAAAAATGTACCTAACAACGTAAACTAGTAACCGTCTCTACGATAACGATTCACAAACAACCTTTGATAATTTTATTGTGTGAATTCACATTTTTTCACTGGTCACAAAAGATCGTAAATGGGCAGGTATAATAAAAAATAGCGTATAACACTCGTTTATAAGCGCCTTTAAAACACTTACGACGTTAAATGCTTGCTTATAAACTAGTATTATAATATACTATTATTGTAATTTTAGGTAAAAAAGCAAAAGGAAAAAAAGAAAGCATTTTGATTATGATCATGCAGACAACATAGTTACGGGTCCTAAACTTTATTTTAAAATTACCGTGTTCTAGATCAGGTCTGATCATCTCTTCGTGATAGATTTGATTATTATACCTAATAATTAAAACTATAATAATATTTATGGCTTTATCTTCAATATGTTCAATTTTTTTTCCAAGATAATTGCTTTTTATTAACAGATACGTCAAAAGGTTATTTAGTACTAATAATCTAAATGTATTTTTTTATTTGTTATTTAAGACCTTTTATTTCAATTTAAAAAAAAAGGTGTACTTAGAGATGAGCAATGTTTTTTTGCTTTTCAATCCGCCTTTCTTCATTCCATTTTCATGGACCAAAAAGACCTAACCCAGCAACCGGACTAGTATGCCATGTATGTATTTTTCCGATATTATTTACTTGACTGTTAAATTTATGGACACATGAAAAATTTTGTACTCAACACTTGTCATGACTTGTAGCAAATATTTTTCTTTTTTACATGTATTCTATGCTTTCTATTCTGTACTGCACGGACTGACAACTAAAATTAAAATACCTACAAACGTTGGTGTTGGTACGATTGAAATCTTTCCAATCCAAACGCAACGCTAAACGAAAACCTCCCATATTGTTAAAGTGACCCTTATATGTAGGGAAAATACGGATTATGATTATTATGCCAGTAAATTCTGAATTCTCACTGGATGGATAAAAGATAAGACTCCACCCACTTCTAGCGTTTCTCAAACAAAATAACCGACCGGAATATAGCTACACCAATCTTCAAACTTCAAACAACAAGAATACCATTTTCTTCGGATCAACATAAATAGAAATCATGATATATTACATGCCGATAAAATTAAAAAGCGATATAACAATTATTTTCAGAATTTTAAAAACTCTTATCGCGTAGCGTTTTTGTAGCCTTGTCGTTTGTTAGAAATCTGAACTTGCAAGTAGAATTTCTAAAGTAAGGCTTTAAAATTTATTCTTCTGAATAGCAGGCAGCTAAACCATTACTACTTCACATAAGAGATTTGGGTAGAATAAATAAGCCTTAATATTAAATAATGGTACATATAATGCGTCCCCGGCGGCTATCGTATCCATTAGTTCTGTTTGTAACAAAAATCTCTTTTGGTGTTATGTTTAAAACAGCGCACAGCGCACACAATTTAGTTCAGATTTAGATATGAGTGCGCTAAAGTAATTTGTTTTTTTTTTTTAATTTTAGATGTGTGCTTAACTTTGTATCTAGTATTGTTCAATCTTATTAAAAGCGACCTTACCGACATTTTAGATGAAAAATCTATATTTATAATTGTTGTATCACTTATTGTATTGTTACACAAAGAAAAGTGTTTCCATCGTAGTATATATAGATAGAGTCTAAGAAGTTACGCATCACTTTTTTGTTTTTATGAAGAAATACTCATTTGGTAATCTAATGCTTATTTAATTTGTTCTTTTAAAATGATGTTTTGTTGTGGGTGGTCTTGGCCGCATTTTGCGAGCTTAGATTCCGCCCAGATTTCATTTAAAACCTAGTTTACTTAACTACTAGTCTGGAAAGTAGAGTTTTACTGGACGAATAAGAAAATGTATAAAATGTATGTCCTAGTAATTTACGACTTACCGAGTACCGTAAAATATCATTTGACGGACGTGGTACATTCAAAATTTTTCATGTGTCCGTAAGTTCAAATAGTCCCGTTAAATATATTAAACGGACAACAGTCCCGTAAAAACCATCCAGCGGACTAGTCCGGTAATATGTAGTTAGTTAAAAAAAAAACTTAAATAAGTCTTTATTGGAACCGTATGTAGTATAGAAACAATAAAAAACTACCTAGCGATAAAAAAATACCCAGTATCATTACAGTCAAGCATGCTTTACGAGGTGGGATGTATACATGTAAAAAAAATACAATTTTCAAATTTTTGAAAGCTGTTGCGAATGATCAAAAATATAATTAATTCTATTAACAACAATTATTAAAAACGTAATTATATCTTAGATATGTTTTATTTTCAGCCAATACAGACCAGACTTTTTTTGATATTTCAGGATTTTTAACCTCTTTAGTCCGGATTCTCGATTTCAGTTTCTGGTAACCCCCATATTTAATTAACGGGGACTGAACCATATTTGCAAAATTATTATATATTTTTTTAATCTTCCAAATTAAACAATGATCGAGAAAACTTCTCCTTTACAAAGCTGTGAAATATGTGATATATTTAGCAAATGTTTCCAGCTCAAAAAATTAAATTCACCAGATCAGAGCTAAAAAGTTACCAGATTTTAACTAAAAAATTGCCAGATTTTTACAAGAGGTGAACTGCTTTAGAACTCACCCTTTAATAAATAAAAACTCTATATAAATTACAAATAAAGCTGTAAGAAAATCAATTAAAAATTTATTGGAACATGAAATAATACATATTTTAACATTATGTAAACTATAATAGTTATTTATTATATAAGAGCTGTTTGTTTAACTGCGCAAGCTGAACGCGAGTTAATAACAGCGAAATAAACGGATACATTATTCTGCAAGTGTAATATATTTTTTCTACTTTTTTTGCCTTATAAACCTTCCAATTTTAAAGATAAAAATATCAGTTATCAAAATCCTCCTCTGGAAGTAACTTCGATCAAAGTTACAAAATTTA
>NW_025400995.1:4170715-4178088 GCF_015345945.1 Tribolium madens | reverse complement strand
TTCACCAGGTTCAGTTTTCTTTAAAATGTCCTGCAAGACACTAGACCATTGTCGCTGCCACTCCTGTATAATTATGATTTTAATTTTAAAATAAGCAGCACCACGTGTACATTTGAGTGCATCATCATAAGGTGAAAATTATAGTGTGTTTATAATTAATTCGGTAAAAAACTTGTTTGTCCTAAACAAAAACGCAAAGCAAACATGCGATGCAGGAAGATACAATAGATAAAAGATATAGACGAATTAAAACCTTCAAATTTAAAAATATAGAATACATGTAAAAAGAAAAAAACGTCTGCAACAATTATTTTCATGGTTCAACCTAAAGATCACAAAAACCTACTTTTGTATGTACAAACATTTGATTTTAAATAAAATGTCCGCTCCGTAGAGCGAGGAGGAGAGGAGGAGAAGTGTTGAACTTTTGTTTGGTTAGTTTAGCCCAAAATTATGTTTGAAAACAGAAAACATTGTGTTTTTTTTTTGTTTTAAAACTGTTGAAACGAAAACAATTTCCAAACTGTTGAATTAAAAAAAAAAATTCTTTCAATATTCAGACAATAATGTTAAACCATACGTATGTAAAATGTTCCAAGAATTCGACTGAGTTCGAAAAAACCGCAACATTCTTGATAGTTTAGATGTTATTCTCGAATTAATATTTTTGCTATTCTTGTTTTTACCAGCGATTTTCTCAACAACTATTTGTCGTATAGCACAATGGTCATTTTTTATAAGATAGAAAATTAAAAGTAATTTCAAACGATACTATACGTAACGGGCTGTCGCTAATTAATTCTGGAATTGTTGGCAATAGACCGCTACGGGTACCGAAAATCGCCCAAGAAATACGTTTCACGGGGTCTAAAAGTACATAAAACGCGGTGAAAACACAAAGATTTTTAAAAATATAATATGGATGAGGCTGTTAGCAACATAATGTAAGAACATAGTGTAACAGAGGTTACAGAATTCAATATTTTTACATTATGTAAACTTTTACATTAACCGGGGGTTTACAGAATGTTACAAGTTACAGAATAGCCCCTATTAGACTAGAACACAATAACATGCGAAGGAGTTTGGTGGCGTAGTGACATGAGGTCACAACTTCCGGTAGGTAAGTCAGGGGATCAAACCCTGCTAAATCCAGCTATTTTTCTCTAATTCAAATTCAAATAAACAATAGAAGATGCGCATAAGAATGCAAACTTTAAAACATGTAAGGAGGGAGTAAGCATAATAAGAGAACATAAGCAGAAGAGTGCCTAAACATAAGACCAAAGCATGAGAGCGGCATAAGCATGAAAGCTTTTTTATCGGAATAGTTATTTACCTAACGAGTTCAGAAAGATAATTTTCCCGCGGGAGCATTTTGCATTTAGTGCGAATGCGGGAAAAATTTTAAAATTGAACCAAATAATGTTTTTTACACTTCTAATGATCTTAAGAGTCTCGAAAATTGCAGAAAATGTTATTGGAACTAAACTAATAAAAAAGAATCGATATTCTTCAATTTGTCAAGGACAAATATCTAAAATATCTAATTGTATTGTACGATCTAACGTTGCGTAAAGACAATTTAACATGACTAACGATTTTAGCCCAGTTGGATTCCCAAATATAAAAAAAAATGTTTTGAAAATTAAGTCAGTTTACTTTTAAAAATTTAAAAAGTTATAATTTATTTCTCCTTTTTTTGTGGTAAAACAGGTTATACTTCGGCAGCCTGTATTTGATGGAATAATAGGCTTTCAGTACCCTTGCAGTTAAAGTGGTACTTTATCTACTCAAAAGAGTTGAGAAAAAAATAGTTTAACATCTGCTATAGAAAAAAATATATAAATAATGCGACAAACTAAAAATAATAAAAACCCAAAGCAAAAATGCGATGCAGGAAGATAACAATAGATAAGAGATACAGACGAATTAAAACCTTCAAATTTAAAAAGTATAGAATCCATATAAAAGAAAAAGAAAAAACGTCTGCCATAAAAACATAAGTAATTCGCTATCACAAAGTTTTTGATTCATATTTCAGAAAAGAAAAAAATTAAGAAAATCAAAGTGTGTACGTGTACACTATAATTATTTTCATTATTTTATAAGTTTATCTAAATGGTGTATTTACATCCTAAGAAAACAAGTTTCGTTTCTCTCATAAAAATTTAAAGACAAATACGCTTCTATTTGCTTATTTGTGTGTAAATATAAAAAAAGGAAAACTAATGTTTTGAAAATAAATTAAGTCTAATTGGGTAAGACTAATTTAATATTCTTGAAATCAATGGTTCAACTATAAGAAAAAATTAGTATAATCTAAACGTCTAAAACTCCCTGAAAACGAAAACTAAACAGTTAAATCCGGAGGACAAACAACTTTTTTAGTCCATCGTTATAGTAGCTGTAATTACAGCATCTGCTCTCAGAGGTGGATTGCTTTCGAGTTCACCCTTTAATAAATAAAAACTCTATATAAATTTAAAACAAAGCTACAAGAAAACAATTGAATATTCTACAAGGCCGTGAAAACATTAGTTGTATCTGGAGGATCTGGTCTCAGAGAGACGGATTGCTTTAGAGTACACTCTAAAAACTCTAAATTGAAAATAAAGTTGTAAGATTTAAGAAAAAAACAAATGTCACATCTGGAAAACTCCATCATAGATGAGTAGATGACTTAAATAACACCTCGCTTAAAAKATGCTTTAAAAACCGTTTCAAAAACAGCAAAAAAGCAAATAACAGATTGCAAAGTTTATGCAAATAGACATAAATGTACAAACATATGATTTAATATAAAATGTCCGCTCCGGATACCATATGGTATATAAATTTGTGATATATACTTCGTGTTTTCCTAGTTGTACGAGTCCTTTTGCGTCGTCTGCCAATTTTAAGATTTTGATCTTGCCAATCGCAATCACCATAACCCTMAAATTTGTCTGGTTCAWCTTTTTTACTTTCCATTTTGTCACTMAAGTTATCAGTATCACCATCTTATTCAATGCTGTAAACACTGGGTYTCGTTTAAGATAATGATTAAGCAAGTTAAAAAAATATTGAAGCAAACTAAAAACTWWAAAAAAAAKSMTTTTWWWAKRMYKKWWWRSSCKKCKAWWAAAKSGSMMWAYYAAAAAAAATGTATTTCAGAGAAGAAAAAAAGAGCAAAAATATAATTAACTCAAGTGTGTAAAAAAATTTGTTTGGCTTGTTTGTGATCTGTACTTCCGAAGTTGAAGCAAATGCGAAAGCATGGAAGCAATTGTTAATTAATAATAATAATAATGATTATGCAAGTTAAATAAATATTTCGACACACTAAATATAATAAAAACGCAAAGCAAAAAGATACAGATGAATTAATACCTTCAAATTTAAAAAGTATAGAATCCATGTAAAAAAAAAGAAAAAAACGCCTGCCATAAAAACATAAGTAATTCGCTATCACCAAGTTTTGATTCATACTTCGGAGAAGAAAAAAAATGAAGAAAATCAATGTGTGTACGTGTGTACGCTTTAATTTTTTTTCTTTATTTTATAAGTTTATTACATGGTGTATTCCCTGTAAATCCGGAGAAAACAAGATTCACCCTTTAATAAATAAAAACCCTATATAAATTTYAAATAAAGCTACAAGAAAATCAAATGAATATTCTACTAGGACGTGAAAACATTAGTTGTAACTGGAGCATCTGGCCTCAGAGGCAGATTGCTTTAGAGTAAACTCTAAAAACTCTAAATTGAAAATAAAGTTGTAAGATTTAAGAAGATAACAAATTCCACATTTGAAAAACTCCATCATAGATGAGTAGATAACATATATAACACCTTGCTTAAAAAAAGCTACGAAAAAAAAACCTTTCAAAAACTGCAAAAAACAAATAAYAAATTGCAATGTTTATGCAAAACAAGGTACAAGGTACAAGAAACTCGGGTACACTCAATATTAAAAGAAAGAATTCTAAGAATTACAAGAAAAAAAAATCCTCCTTTTCCTTCTGACCCTATCTGAGGGCTCGACAGTGCCCGTTTTTCTATCTTCTGAATCCGTAATCGTCATCGAGGAATACTGATTTTGTAATCAGTGGATGAAAGAAAAAGACGAATTAAAACCTTCAAAGCAAACCTAAGCTTTTGAGTTTCAGGAAAAGCATAATTACAAGTCATTTAAACAATGAATCGAATGTACTTTATGTGAACTTAAAATAAATAAACATATTTCTCTACAGGAAAGAAAGAAAATAAAAAAGAAGARCCAAGTGTGCATGTACACTTTGATTTTCTTCTTTATTTTGTAAGTCTATATGATGTATTTTGAAAATAAAAGAACATAAGCTTTCGCGGCTAGATTCAGATCGAAATCTATATCTTTTTTGTTTAGTTTCGACCGTGTTGTTTTAGGAAATAATAGAGTCGATGTCTCGCTCACTCTTGTGAGGGACATCTTCAGAAACCAAATTTTGGTTTCACTTGACACGTTGCGTTACTGTGTGAAATACCCCTTAAAATAGTGAGCACAACGTCAACTGTGTTTCATAAAACAACAGGGTCTGAACCAAAAAGACCTAYATTTCTATTTTGAAAATGTTTATTAGACAGTCTGAGAAAACATTGATTTTCTTTCACTTTGCCTGTAAAAATTGTGTTTACGTAGGCACAAAAAAGAGAGTATGGTTGAAACTGAAACTTAAAGGAATTAACGAAAGGAAACCACTAGACGTTAAAACTTGTGGCAATTTGACACAGGAAACTTCACCAGAGCAATGTTTCCAGCTCAAAAAATTAAATTCACCAGATCAGAGCTAAAAAGTAACCAGATTTTAACTAAAAAATTGCCAGATTTTTACAAGAAGTGAACTGCTTTAGAGCTCACCCTTTAATAAATTAAAACTCTATATAAATTACAAATAAAGCTGTAAGAAAATCAAATAKAAATTTTACTGGAACATGAAAACATAAATATTTTTACATTATGTAAACTATAATAGTTATTTATTCGATTTTGCCTTATAAAATGACGTTTATTTATGTCAAATCAAACTATTAAAGTCATTGTTTATTTTGTTTATTTAAGCAGCGCATAAAACGTCAATAATCGGCGCATTAAAAAATTTTATCCGCTGTTTTAAACATACAATATTTTTACTTAAAATTAAAATAAAAATGAATATCGGATCAGATTCTAAAGTTTCTCAATCGGTATTTGTGTATTCCGTGATCCGATCGGAGAACATGTGTGGATTGTAAAAAGAAAGAAAAAAGATTGTAAAAAGAAAAAGATAAAAGAATGACGCCTGCTATTAAAACAGAAAAAGAAGCCGCATTAAAACAACTTATAACGGAATACAACTTTAATCGGCAACAACATTTGGATACTAATCAAGTTTAAAAAAAATTAACAACATGAAAAGCAAAGTAAAAAAAACTTACTGATATTAACAAAACTGGAAACAAACCGATTTCAAAATGAGAAGTAGTCGCCTAGTATGCACTCAAAGTTTGTGTAACAGCAACTTCATTAAAAGTGAAGGATATACTACAAATAGGCGCAAAATCGAAGTATTAGCATATACTTTTTTGTTTAGTAGCTACTACAAAAATTTTCATGGAAGATACTACGGATTTAGTATCTTCCGGAAAATTCAAAGTAAATACTTTGAGTAAAAGTAGGTTCTTCAGCGAGTAGAATTTTATTGAAGAATTTACTACGTTTTTGAAGCATTAGCACTTACTTCATTTTTATTCATACCACCCAATGTCTCCTGGAGCAAAGGGAGCACCAGTGTTTCGTCTACCCGGTACGAGTGTCTAAGGTGGTAGTAGATCACTCGTAAGGCCGCATTGTGGCGATGGATATAGGACGACACTGCATACTTCGGACAAGCCGACAGTTTGTGCATCAGTGTCTCTGATGCAGTGCGACATTATGTATTATTATTATTATTAAAAAAATAAAAAAATAAAAAAAAAATAAAAAATAAAATAATATATTTTTAATTTACAAATCAAAAAAAGACTTTTATTGTTGCAATCTAAAGGCATTTTTTTTAAACTAGGAAAAGTATACATTGTATGTAGTTACTTGCCGAGATGTAAAAAGAGGCAAAAAGTCTGATTTTATGCTTTCATTCAATAAAAATAGGGTGGGTGAAATAATTACGCCATTAACGTAAGCATCTTTTAGAACTAGGAAAGGTTAGAAAATAGAAGACCTACTGTGGAACAGTATAATACATTGTATGTACTTGCTTGCCGAGATATAAAAATTGGCAAAAAGACAGATTTTATACTTTCATTACATAAAAATACAGTAGGTGAAATTATAGTTTATAGTAGTTTTTTACTTCCTAAATAACAAAATGCATTTAGTTTTTTGATAACAGGTACCGTTTACTTGCATTTTTACCAATAATTTAATTAATACATTTTCGGCACTCGCAGTTGGATTTTTGTTCAAAAATCTGGGGCTGTCAGTGGCGAACAGGGGAGAGGTTTCACCAAGACATCAGAAAGATAAAAGAACGCTATCAAGGCCGCTGGCATTGGCAAGAAGACTGATTTTATGCTTTCACTGCACAAAAATCTGTATCTGTACTTCCGAGGTTGAAGGCAAGTGCGAAAGCATGAACGCAATTGTTGTTTAATAATTATAAAGCAAGTTAAATTAGAAGTTGTTTGAATGTTTTGTCCGTAGCAAACTCGCATTTGTTGCCATTGTGTGGTCACCTTGCTATGAAATTTACAAATCAATAGTTAAAATAGTGCAACGTAAATTCTTAAGATTTTTATGTGTGATGGAATTTATCCACAAAGACAAGTCGATTTAACCTCATGCTTAAAAGGTTTCAGTTGCTTCCTTTAGAATTAAAAAGAGCAACAAATTTTATCTCTGCCTTATACAATTTACTTCATGGTGTAATTTTAGATTGGTGAATTTTTGTTTGATAAGTCTTCTGGATATTGTAAGTGTTTGAAACTGCAATGTCAATTAAAAGTGCATGTTTTATAGTTTTATTACTATTATTATTGCTGCAATCAAAATGCAACGTGCAAATACGGTCGTATCCCGCCTCTCCAGATACTTTTTTTCGACTCAAAAAATTCATTTGTATCAAATTTGTGTTATAAATACGACGAATAAATTTTGATACTGTACCAAACTTCTGGGAAACCAAAGCTTTTGAGTTTCGGGAAAAGCAAATCAATTAAACAATAAATCCCATGAACTTGAATGTATTTTGAAAATAAAAAAACGTAAGCTTTCGCGGCTAGAGTCAGATTGAAATCTAGATCTTTTTTTCAGACCGTGTTGTTGTAGGAAAAGGAAATAATAGAGTAGACGTCTCGCTCACTCTCGTAAGGGGCAT
>NW_025400995.1:4169311-4170615 GCF_015345945.1 Tribolium madens | reverse complement strand
ATAATAGAGTAGACGTCTCGCTCACTCTCGTAAGGGGCATCCTCAGAAACCAAATTTGGCTTCACTTGACACGTTGCGTTACTGTGTCAAATGCCCCTTAAAATAGTAAGCAAAACGTCAACTCTATTACATAAAACAACGCGGTCTGAACCAAAAAGAGCTAGATTTCAATTTTGAAAASGTTTACTAGAAATTCTGAGACATTGTTTTTTTTTTTCGTTTTGCCTACAAAAAATGTTTACGAAAGCACAAAAAAAGAAAGTCTGGTTGAAACTGAAACTTAAAAGAATTGCCAAAAAGAAACCACTAGAAGTTAAAGTTTGTGGCCTAATTTGACACAGGAAACTTCACCAGGTTCAGTTTTCTTTAAAATGTCCTGCAAGACACTAGACCATTGTCGCTGCCACTCCTGTATAATTATGATTTTAATTTTAAAATAAGAAGCACCATGTTTACATTTGAGTGCATCATCATAAGATGAAAATTATAGAGTGTGTTTAGAATTAATTCGGTAAAAAACTTGTTTGTCCCAAACAAAAACGCAAAGCAAACATGCAATGCAGGGAGATACAGTGGATGAAAGAAAAAGACGAACTAAAACCTTCAAGTTTAAAAAGTGTAGAATCCATGTAAAAAAAGAAGAAAACGTCTACCACAAAAACATACGTAATTCACCATCACAAAGTTTGTGATTCATTTTTCAGAGAAGAAAAAAAAAAGAAGAAAATCTAAGTGTGCACATGTACACTTTAATTTTTTTCTTTATTTTATAAGTTTATGTACATGGTGTTTTTACTATAAATCCTGAGAAAACAAGTTTCGTTTCTCCCATTTAACGACAAATATGCTTCTTTTTATTTATTTATGTGTAAATATGAAAAAAAAAATGTTTTGAAAATAAATTAAGTCTAGTTGCGTAAGACTAATTTGATATCCTTGCAATCAATGGTTCAACTATAAGAAAAAATTTGTATAATCTAAACGGCTAACTCCCTGGAAGCGAAAAACTAAACAATTAAATCCGGAGAACAAATAACTTTTTAGTCCATCGCTACAGTAGCTGTAATTAAAGCATCTGCCCTACGAAGTAGATTGCTTTTAGAGTACACATTAATAAATAAAAACTCTATGTGAATTTAAAAGGAAGCTGCAAGAATGTCGACTAAAAAATTTATTTGTATCAATTTGCTACTGTACCAAACTTCTGAAAAACCAAAGCTTTTGAGTTTCGGGAAAAGCAAATCAATTAAACAGTAAATCGCATGAACTTTATGTGGATTTAACATAAATAAACATATTTCCCT
>NW_025400995.1:4164026-4166446 GCF_015345945.1 Tribolium madens | reverse complement strand
CAAATCAAAGGAAGACATTTAAAATATATGAGTGCGGAAGACAAAAATGTAGAGAAAAAAATCGAAGTGACAATATGTACAATGCAAACTTCAGGGAAACCAAAGCTTTTGAGTTTCAGAAAAAGCATAATTGAAAATCATTTAAACAGTTAATCGCATGTACTTTATGTGAATTTAAAATAAATAAACAAATTTCCCAATAAGAAAGAAAAAAATGAAAAAGAACATCTAAGTGTGCATGTACACTTTGATTTTCTTCTTTATTTTGTGGGTGGGTGGAAAACGTCATCGGTTGCAGAGAGTCGGTAGCCAACAAGATTGCTGTATAACCGTATATTTAGTGGACAAGAAAATCAATCCAATACCTCTGTAGAATTGTCACAGCAAGAGATTACAAGTTGTGGTGTTCCAAAAATAGATGTTTCTGGTAATGTTAATTGCACAATTAAAGTTATTGTTAACCCTTCAAATTTGCAAATTTAAATGAATAAAATAAGTTAAAACATTTTATTTACCCCTGCTGTTAAAGTGTTACTTTATCTACCCTTGCCGTTAAAGTGCTACTTTATCTACTCAAAAGAGTTGAGAAAAAAATACTTTAACATCTGCTATAGAAAAAAATATATAAACAATGCGACAAACTAAAAATAATAAAAACCCAAAGCAAAAATGCGATGCAATAAGATAACAATAGATAAAAGATACGGACGAATTAAAACCTTCAAATTAAAAAGTATAGAATCCATGTAAACAAAAAGAAAAAACGTCTGCCACAATTATTTAATGAATCGATCTAAAGGTCACAAAAACCTAGTACATATAATGTACAAACATATGATTTCATATAAAATGTCCGCACCGGATGTGGTATATAAATTTGTGTTATATACTTCGTGTTTTCCTAGTTGTACGAGTCCTTTTGCGTCGTCTGCCAATTTTAAGATTTCGATCTTGCCAATCGCATTAAATTTGTCTTGTTTATCTTTTTTACTTTCCATTTTGTCACTGAAGTTATCAGTATCACCATCTTATTCAATGCTGTAAACACTGGGGGTGTCGTTTAAAATAATGATTAAGCAAGTTAAAAAAATATTGAAGCAAACTAAAAACTATAAAAAAAACGTTTTTATAACTGACATATCGCCACCAATAAAACGGCGTAACAAAAAAAAATGTATTTCAGAGAAGAAAAAAAGAGCAAAAATATAATTAACTCAAGTGTGTAAAAAAAATTTGTTTGGCTTGTTTGTGATCTGTACTTCCGAACTTGAAGACAAATGCGAAAGCATGGAAGCAATTGTTAATTAATAATAATAATGATTAAGCAAGTTAAATAAATATTTCGACACACTAAATATAATAAAAACGCAAAGCAAAAATGCGATGCAAAAAGATACAGACGAATTAAAAGCTTCAAATTTAAAAAGTATAGAATCCATATAAAAGAAAAAACGTCTGCCATAAAAACATAAGTAATTCGCTATCACAAAGTTTTTGATTCATATTTYAGAAMAGAAAAAAATTAAGAAAATCAAAGTGTGTACGTGTACACTTTAATTTTTTTCATTATTTTATAAGTTTATC
Source organism: Tribolium madens (assembly GCF_015345945.1). NCBI lineage: Eukaryota > Metazoa > Arthropoda > Insecta > Coleoptera > Tenebrionidae > Tribolium > Tribolium madens. Next base: position 4,164,862 of record NW_025400995.1, on the reverse strand, counting down.
TACATGGTGTATTTAAATCCTAAGAAAACAAGTTTCGTTTCTCTCATAAAAATTTAAAGACAAATACGCTTCTATTTGCTTATTTGTGTGTAAATATAAAAAAAGGAAAAATAAATGTTTTGAAAATAAATTAAGTCTAATTGGGTAAGACTAATTTAATATTCTTGCAATCAATGGTTCAACTATAAGAAAAAATTAGTATAATCTAAACGTCTAAAACTTCCTGAAAATGAAAACTAAACAGTTAAATCCGGAGGACAAACAACTTTTTTAGTCCATCGTTATAGTAGCTGTAATTACAGCATCTGCTCTCAGAGGTGGATTGCTTTCGAGTTCACCCTTTAATAAATAAAAACTCTATATAAATTTAAAACAAAGCTACAAGAAAACAATTGAATATTCTATAAGGACGTGAAAACATTAGTTGTATCTGGAGGATCTGGTCTCAGAGAGACGGATTGCTTTAGAGTACACTCTAAAAACTCTAAATTGAAAATAAAGTTGTAAGATTTAAGAAAAAAACAAATGTCACATCTGGAAAACTCCATCTGGAAAACTCCATCATAGATGAGTAGATGACTTAAATAACACCTCGCTTAAAAAATGCTTTAAAAACAGTTTCAAAAACAGCAAAAAAGCAAATAACAGATTGCAAAGTTTATGCAAATAGACATAAATGTACAAACATATGATTTAATATAAAATGTCCGCTCCGGATACCATATGGTATATAAATTTGTGATATATACTTCGTGTTTTCCTAGTTGTACGAGTCCTTTTGCGTCGTCTGCCAATTTTAAGATTTTGATCTTGCCAATCGCAATCACCATAACCCT